>NC_056732.1:45877601-46018151 GCF_019279795.1 Protopterus annectens | reverse complement strand
CAGTGTGTGTTTACTGCAATAAAAAAACACTCCCCATTCTTAGGTCTATACAAAAAGACTCCTTACCCCAGCACCACAAGGTCTTGTATCTGCAGCCTTGCTGAACAAAATACCAGCTAGAATATTTAAAATGCCATGTTTTGACTGGGTAATACATTTATAAGGCCTAGTGTGACTCTTTGGTATACAGGAGTGCTGAAGCAGAGAGTTAATCACCACAATACCCAACAAACCAAACATCCTGCACAAAGTCTAAGAACATTAAAGTTGAACTACTGCAGGTGGTATTACATACATGAATTAAATTTACTTCACACTAAACAAGGCACAATAAGAAGAATCTACAGAAGTATTTTAATGTTGCTCAAGCAATGTGCAGTTTTTGCTAACAAACAATGTCCAGTCTTCTTCTTTCAGCTTTTTCTCTGGTTAGGGGTCGCCACAGCGGATCACTGTCCGCTCATGATTAGCAGTGGAGTTTCACAGTGTCTGATTGCCAGCCCGGCGCCCAACCTTCCACAGAAGGCACAGGCACGCACTCATGCCTATGGCCTATTTAGTGTGTCCAACCTACAGCATGTCTTTGGGATGTGGGAAGAAACCCACGTGACCACATGGTGGACATGCAGACTCTGCACAGAAGGCACCCCCAGCCGAGGATCGAACCGGAGAACCTCTTGCTGTGAGGCAGCACTGCTAACCAAGCAAATGCTTCCTTATACCGATAGATTTGCAATAAAAAAGCTCTTAGAATATTGTTCATTCACGCAAATGATTTTAGCAAGCAACAGATGGGAGACCAAGATCTATATAATTTTTAAATGTGATAATATAAAACATAACTGTAACATTATTGTGTTACTTCAAGTTTTCTTTTATTCCTTGTTTTATTTTATTTGTATTTATTTGCATATAACCTTCCCATAGATGTGGTATGTGAAATGCTAAATTGGGTTGTACATCAGAAAAGCATACCAGAAACAATGTTAATGGAATCATTAATGAATGACTTGGTTTAGTTTGCCAAGGAGGAGAAGTGGAGAAAGTGGACAATGGCTTTGCTTTATTTTTTCCCTGGCAAAAAACTAGTACTGCCATGGCTGCTAACATGGTGACAAAACCTACATATTTGAGACTATTGTCCATGCAAAAAAAGAAAATGCAATAAATTGGGTTAGTGTACTTTTCTGAGTTATTCCTGTTCATGGATCCTAGGATAAAGCAGGTACAAAGCTCAGCAGACAGTAGTAATGTTACCAGTGAGTATATTTATTCACACAATTAGTTAACTGGGATAGAACGCTGATCCCCTTGGACCAATTTCAGTCTCAGTCCAGAATGTGAATACACATCAAGTGGAAAAAATAAAAATAATTTATGCAATAAAAGAGCATAGTAACCAAAGGAATTGTTTGTATACACTAGAAAAAAATTATTTAAGAAGGTAGTTAACAAAAACAACTATGTACAATATTTATATCTGTTAGAGTAGCGACATGTTAGGAGTTGGAGAAGAGATGGTGTAGTGAAAATGTTAGCTAGTATGTGTCGGAGGCATTGACAGACTTGTACGTATTCATGTGTAGTAGAGGCCTTACACCCTGAGAGCACCACTCCAACAAGTGACACACAAAGCTTGTCGTACTGGCTCCGGCCTTCCCTTATACTGGCTCACAGTGACATCTCATCAGATTTGCGGTCTTTGGAAATTCTGGTCTAAAGCAACATGAGGTGGTTTTTTTTTTTTTTTTTTTTTTTACAATCGCTGTATTGAAAAAGCATGATCACCCCATGGACCCTTTCTCAATCTAAGCCCAGGGGTTTCAAGCTTCCTGAGTCTGTATGCACAAGAGCAAAGATTTTGGGCCAGATTCACTGGTAGACTAAGTGTACATGATATGTATTCAGTAAAATTCTGACCACGTTTTTTTGTGCTTTCTAGTTACTCAGAAAGATTACACTAAGTATACATGTAGTGTGCACTTTGTGGTAACCTTTTTGAATCCATGTCAGTATTTAAAGCTTCAAGAATATCAGTAGGAAAACTAAAATTAGGAGGAAGAAGGTGTGAGTTATGTCTGTGTTGTCTGTTCACTCAGAACGGTGTACACTGCAGCCGTTATTGAATCCCGGCCTTTATTTCAACCTTCATTGAAATCCTGGCTTTCATTTATCGCTGCTAAAGATTACAGAACTGCGCACTTAGGCATCTGTAGATGTTCATGGTTACCCAAAACAGTCCAGTGTCCCACATTCTTTTTGAGTCTTGTACTTGTGTGTGTGTGTGTGTGTGTGTGTGTGTGTGTGTGTGTGTGTGTGTGTGTCTTGCTATTGTGAATTATCCAGATCTAACACAGTATCAGTCACTCACAGACGCAGACAGGCTGCTTCTTTGAAATCCAAGGTGCTGTTTGTTTGCATTAAAACAATTATAACACAATGGAACTCAACGTGTGATCTTCCAGGGTCTACTAGTGATGCCTATCAGTGGCGGATCCAGGAATTTGTAAAAGGGGAGGTGCAGTCTGGTTAGTTGACTACTGGAGTGGGAGTGGGAAAGTGGGACACACCAGGCATAGATCACTCCTCAACAATCTATAGGGGAGTGAGTAGAAGGAAATGGCTTTAAGGTGCACTGCATAATGCAGGTTTTGTTGTGCCTTGTATTCTTTTTGTAAGGCACCTTTGAGGTTGCCCTAATTGGTGCATATGCTTGATCAGGTGCATACTGAAGGTGGCATTGTACTCCGTGATTGGTCTGATAAGGGCAGAATACAATGAGATAATGACCTCTTTGGACCTAGATGCCATGCCCTTACTTATAAACAACATAAAAGGATATCCTCACCTCTGTGACCATGTGGTAGTCAAAGGTACGTCTACTGTCTGCATGTGTATTCAGATCCCTGACCACTGGGTCAACTCTTAGGGGTATATTATCAACATGGTGGGTGTGTGTGAGTCTGTGTGCATGTCTGTCAATATGTGTGGTAGCATGTATGCATGTCCGCAGAAGTATGACTGGTCAAAGGTGAGTGTGTGAATGGGTGCTTGGGTGAGCAACTACGGGGCTAGTAAGAGAATAGGTGCGTGTGTTTGTCTGTATCGTCCGTGTGTGTGTGTGCGTGTGTGTGTGTGTGTGTGTGTGTGTGTGTGTGTGTGTGTGTGTGTGTGTGTGTGTGTGTGTGTGTGTGCGCATTGGTGAATGGATGAGTGTGTCCATGAGTGCAATCAGATGAAGGGGTTCTGATGTATGGTGTGTGTGCAGAGGGAGAGTAACAGTGCATGTGTGTATGTGGGGGAGACGGCTGCCATATCACTAAACTCCCCCAGATTAATGATTAATAACTGTAATACTGAAGGCTGAGGACTGTAGACACTAGGGTAATTTAAAACATTAATCTAAACCACATAAAAAGTTAATAGAGCAACATGGTTTGTCTCATAATGCATTTTTCTGAAAAATATGAAATTTTATAGTCTGGCACTATCAACTGACCATCTCTACTTCTTAGAGCAGGAAATCTGGACAAAGCCATGAATAATAGGGGACAAAAGCCCAAAAAGAGAGACAATTTTTAAATCTTAAACCTAAGCAATTATTTTCTGACTTCAATCCTGTGATTTGCCATAAAACCACGATTTTTATTGCAAAACAGACTAAAAATATGAGGCAAAAAATCTGGACATCCTGCAGAAATCTGTACAGTTGACAGTTATGACTGACTATAATCTTCAGTGATTTACAAAGTACAGGCAGCAAATATTAAACCACAAAAGTTTGAAGCACAAATGAGTAAAATACAACCATCCAGTCCAGAGAAAAACAAATTTAATGCGTTCTAGTGCCTCGACATAAACTGCCTTCAGTGGAGCTGCAGGCAACATCAGGAGCAAATCTAGAAACTTAAGAACATCTGACAGTGTTACTCACAGGCTGCCTCTGCTCATGCTTGAGACGTGTGATATTTGTGCACGCTCTCGTGTGTATGGGACAGTGAGTGGGGAATACCTATACTAATGTTACTCACAGGCTGCCAGTGCTTATGCATGAGACATGTGATATTTGTGCACGCTCTCGTGTGTATGGGACAGTGAGTGGGGAATACCGATACTAATGTTACTCACAGGCTGCCTCTGCTCATGCTTGAGACGTGGGATATTCGTGCACGCTCTCGTACGTATAGGACAGTGAGTGGGGAATAGCTATACTAATGTTACTCACAGGCTGCCTCTGCTCATGCTTGTGACGTGTGATATTCGTGCACACTCTCGTGTGTATGGGACAGTGAGTGGGGAATACCTATACTAATGTTACTCACAGGCTGCCAGTACTTATGCTTGAGACGTGTGATATTCGTGCACGCTCTCATGTGTATGAGACAGTGAGTGGGGAATACCAATACTAGTGTTACTCACAGGCTGCCACTGCTTATGCTGGGACGTGTGATATTCGTGCACGCTCTCGTGTGTATGAGACAGTGAGTGGGGAATACCTATACTAATGTTACTTACAGGCTGCCTCTGCTCATGCTTGAGACATGTGATATTCGTGCACGCTCTCGTTTGTATGGGACAGTGAGTGTGGAATACCTATACTAATGTTACTCACAGGCTGCCACTGCTCATCCTTGGACGTGTGATATTCATGCACGCTCTCGTGTATATGGGACAGTGAGTGGGGAATACCTATACTAATGTTACTCACAGGCTGCCTCTGCTCATGCTTGAGAAGTGATATTCATGCATGCTCTCATTTGTATGGGACAGTGAGTGGGGAATACCTATACTAATGTTACTCACAGGCTGCCAGTGCTCATGCTTGAGACGTGTGATATTCATGCATGCTCTCGTGTGCATGAGACAGTGAGTGGGGAATACCTATACTAATGTTACTCACAGGCTGCCAGTGCTCATGTTTGAGATGGGTGATATTCATGCATGCTCTCTTGTGTATGGGACAGTGAGTCGGGAATACCTATACTAATGTTACTCACGGGCTGCCTCTGCTCATGCTTGAGACATGTGATATTCGTGCACACTCTCGTGTGTATGGGACAGTGAGTGAGGAATACCTATACTAATGTTACTCACAGGCCACCTCTGCTCATGCTTGAGACATGTGATATTCGTGCACGCTCTCGTTTGTATGGAGCACTGAGTGGGGAATACCTATATTAATGTTACTCACAGGCTGCCAGTGCACATGCTTGAGACGTGTGATATTCGTGCACGCTGTCATGTATATAGGACAGTGAATGGGAGATACCTATACTAATGTTACTCACAGGCTTCCAGTGCTCATGCGTGAGATGTGTGATATCCGTGCACACTCTCATGTGTATGGGACAGTAAGTGGGGAATACCTATACTAATGTTACTCACCGGCTGCCTCTGCTCATGCTTGTGACGTGTGATATTCGTGTACGCTCTCGTGTGTATGAAACAGTGAGTGGGGAATACTTATACTTATGTTACTCACAGGCTGCCACTGCTCATGCTTGGACTTGTGATATTCATGCACACTCCCGTGTGTATTGGACAGTGAATGGGGACCACCTATACTAATGTTACTCACAGGCTGCCTCTGCTCATGCATGAGACGTGTGATATTCGTGCACACCCTCATGTGTATGGGACAGTGAGTGGGAAATACCTATACTAATGTTACTCACAGGCTGCCAGTGCTCATGTTTGAGACGTGTGATATTTGTGCACGCTCTCATGTTTATGGTACAGTGAGTGGGGAATACCTATACTAATGTTACTCACAGGCTGCCAGTGCTCATGCTTGGATGTGTGATATCCATGCACACCCTCGTGTGTATGGGACAGTGAGTGGGGAATACTTATACTAATGTTACAGGCTGCCAGTGCTCATGCTTGGATGTGTGATATCCATGCACACCCTTGTGTCTATGGGACAGTGAGTGGGGAATACCTATACTAATGTTACTCGCAGGCTGCCGGTGCTCATGCTTGAGACGTGTGACATTCATGCACGCTCTGGTGTGTATGGGACAGTGAGTGGGGAATACCTATACTAATGTTACTCACAGGCTGCCAGTGCTCATGCTTGAGACGTGTGATATTCGTGCACGCTCTCATGCGTATGGGACAGTGAGTGAGGAATACCTCTACTACTGTTACTCACAGGCTGCCAGTGCTCATGCTTGGACATGTGATATTCGTGCATGCTCTCGTGTGTATGGGACAGTGAGTGGAGAATACCTATACTAATGTTACTCACAGGCTGCCTCTGCTCATGCGTGAGACGTGTAAGATTTGTGCAAGCTCTCGTATGTATGGGACAGTGAGTGAGGAATACCTATGCTAGTGTTACTCACAGGCTGCCAGTGCACATGCTTGAGATGTGTGATATTCGTGCACTCTCTCGTGTGTATAGGACAGTGAGTGGGGAATACCTATACTAATGTTACCCACAGGCTGCCTCTGCTCATGCTTGTGACGTGTGATATTCGTGCACACTCTCGTGTGTATGGGACAGTTAGTGGGGAATACCACAGCAATAGTGTAGTGATTAGAGCATCCACCTAACAAACAGGTATTCCTGGTTCGAGTCCCAGTGCAGCAAATATCATTTCCCCCCTGACATCTCAGATGCTCAGGTAAGAGCCGCCCTCTCCAAAGCAAAAAACACAGCATCAGTGGGACCAGACGGTGTCCCGGGCTGCATCCTACATGAACTCCAAGAAGAGCTAAACCCAAACGTAAAACTACTGTTCAATCTCAGCCTTACTACAGGATATGTGCCCAAAGAGTGGCGTACAGCAACAGTGGTCCCTCTCCATAAAGGTGGTGCCTCAATGGATCCTGGAAACTATCGCCCCATAAGCCTGACTAGCTTGGTCTGCAAAGCTATGGACCTCATAAATAAAGATATTGGGGACCTACAGACACTGGATCCTACCCAGTTCGGCTTTGTTAAGGGCAGATCCTGCCTCTTAAACCTGGTCGACTGCTTTGAAACAGTCACCAAGGCCATTGACGAAGGGAAGGTGGTCCACACAGCCTACCTGGACCTCGCAAAAGCCTTTGATACAATACCCCAGTCGGGCATTATAGATAAGCTCACCAGCTTAAATATAAACCCCTATGTCACTAGATGGGCTGCAAACTGGCTCAAGGACAGAACCCACATGTTTAGAATTGCTGGAGCCATGTCAGACTCCAAACCAGTTACAAGTGGCATCCCACAAGGCTCAGTCCTGGGACCTCTCTTGTTCGGTATATATTTCTCGGAGGTACAGGCCAACACAGAAGGACTGTGGCTGACCAAGTTCGCAGATGACTGCAAACTGGGCTTCATAACTGACTCTCCAGCTGACACAAGCATCCTCCAAAAGGGCCGCATAGAAACAGACAACTGGTGCCAGAGCCATGGCCTCAAGCTAAACGCCAAAAAGTGTATAGTCATCCCCTTTGGCAAAAACAAAGTGCCCACAAATTACCACATAGGTGGTAATCCATTAAGTACAGAAGAAGTAATTAGGGACCTGGGGACCCAAGTTGATAGCAATCTCTCATTTGACAACCACGTGGCCAAAGTGGTTAGAAAAACATTTTATATAGCCCACCTAATCATGAAGGGATTCACATCTAGATTAAGGGAGGTCATCGTGCCTCTTTACTCATCCCTCATCAGGCCCATAATCGAGTACAATGCCCCTTTTGGGATGTACCTTACCAAACACCTGCAGCAACTGGAAAGACCCCAAAAGTACCTCACCAAGAGGATCAAAAGGCTCAAACAGATGCCATATGCTGCCCGGTTAAAGAAACTCCAGCTCTACTCAGTGGCATACCGCCTGCTCAGAGGCGACCTGTGCCTGACATGTAAAGCCATGTCCAACCCGGAATTAAGGGATATGCTGCACCTCAAAAAATCCAAATCCCATCGAGCTACACGCTCGACAGACTTGAACCTCAGCACTGAAATAAATAGGACATGCTGGAGGGACAGATTCATAACCCAGAGGCTCCCTTCACTCTGGAATAAAATCCCAGTCCAGGTTAGGCAGAGTCCCTCATTGACTCTCTTCAAGAGGAATCTTGATGAGTGGATGGGAGATCGTAGGTTTACCCCGGGTATCAACTCAGTGTCACTGTTAGACAGAGGCGCACAGTATACTAACCTCGTAAAAGGGCATAGCAAAATTAATTTAAAATGGGTGGCGAAAGCCAAACATACTCTGGCTAGGCTTATAAATGCCCTAGGGCAGATAGCCTAGTATGAACCTATGAACCTATACTAATGTTACTCACAGACTGCCAGTGCTCATGTTTGAGATGTGTGATATTCGTGCACGCTCTCATGTGTATGGGACAGTGAGTGGGGAATATCTATACTAATGTTACTCACAGGCTGCCACTGCTCATGCTTGGACGTGTGATATTCGTGCACGCTGTCATGTGTATGTGACAGTGAGTGGGGAATACCTATACTAATGTTACTCACAGGCTGCCTCTGCTCATGCTTGAGACATGTGATATTCGTGCACGCTCTCGTGTGTATGGGACAGTGAGTGGGGAGTACCTATACTAATGTTACTCACAGGCTGCCTCTGCTCATGCTTGAGACGTGTGATACTCGTGCATGCTCTCGTGTGTATGGGACAGTGAGTGAGGAATACCTATACTAATGTTACTCACAGGCTGCCTCTGCTCATGCTTGAGACATGTGATATTCGTGCACGCTCTCGTTTGTATGGAACAGTGAGTGGGGATTACCTATACTAATGTTACTCACAGGCTGCCAGTGCACATGCTTGAGACTTGTGATATTCGTGCACACTCTCATGTATATAGAACAATTAATGGGGTATACCTATACTAATGTTACTCACAGGCTGCCAGTGCTCATGTGTGAGATGTATGATATCCGTGCACACTCTCGTGTGTATGGGACAATAAGTGTGGGATACCTATACTAATGTTACTCACAGGCTGCCAGTGCTCATGCTTGTGATGTGTGATATCCGTGCATGCTCTCGTGTGTATGGGACAGTGAGTGGAGAATACCTATACTAATGTTGCTCACGGGCTGCCAGTGCACATGCTTGCAACGTGCGATACTCGTGCACGCTCTCATGTGTATGGGACAGTGAATGGGGAATACCTATACTAATGTTACTCAAAGACTGTCAGTGCTCATGCGTGAGATGTGTGATATTCGTGCACTCCCTCGTGTGTATGGGACAGTGAGTGGGGAATACCTATACTAATGTTACTCACAGGCTGCCAGTGCTCATGCTTGAGACGCGTGATATTCGTGCACGCTCTCGTGTGTATGGGACAGTGAGTGGGGAATACCTATACTAATGCTAGTCACAGGCTGCCAGGCTACCAGTGCTCATGCTTGTGACGTGTGATATTCGTGCACGCTCTCATGTGTATGGGACAGTGAGTGGAGAATACCTATACTAATGTTACTCACAGGCTGCCTTTGCTCATGCTTGAGACATGTGATATTTGTGTATGCTCTCGTGTGTATGGGACAGTGAGTGGAGAATACCTATACTAATGTTACTCACAGGCTGCCTCTGCTCATGCTTGAGATGTGTGATATTTGTGTATGCTGTCGTGTGTATGGGACAATGAGTGGAGAATACCTATACTGATGTTACTCACAGGCTACCTCTGTTCATGCTTGTCATTATCATCATCTTCTTTCGGCTGTTCCCATTAGGGGTCACCACAGCAGATCACCTGTTTCCATTTTTGTCTTTCCTCTGCATCTTGCTCTTTCACACCAACCACCTGCATGTCCTCTCTCACCACATCCATAAACCTTATCTTAGGCCTTCCTCTTTTCCTGTTAACTGGTAGCTTCATCCTTAGCATCTTTTTCCAATATACTCAGCATCCCTCCTCAGCACATGTCCAAACCAACGTAATCGTGCCTCTCTGGTTTTGTCTCCAAACCTTCCAACCTGGGCTTGACCCTCTAATATACTTATTCCTAATCCTGTCCACCCTCGTCACACCCAGTGCAAATCTTAACATCTTTAATTCTGCCACATCCAGCTCAAACTCCTGCCTTTTTGTCAGTGCCACTGTCTCCAACCCATATAACATAGCTGGTCTCACTACCCTCTTGTAGACCTTCCCTTTCACTCTTACAGGTACTCGTCTGTCACAAATCACTCCTGATACTCTTCTCCACCCACTCCATCCTGCCTGTACTCTCTTCTTCACCTCTCTTCCACACTCACCGTTACTCTGAACTATTGACCCCAAGTATTTAAACTCATCCACCTTTGCCACCTCTCCTCCTTGCATCCTCACCATTCCTATATCCTCCCTCTCATTCACACACATATATTCTGTCTTACTCCTGCTGACCTTCATTCCTCTTCTCTCTAGAGCATATCTCCATCTCTCCAGGGTCTCCTCCACCTGTTCCCTACTCTCACTACAGATCACAATGTCATCTGCAAACATCATAGTCCACGGGGACTCCTGTCTGATCTCGTCTATCAACCAGTCCATCACCATTGCAAATAAGAAAGGGCTCAGAGCTGATCCTTGATGTAACCCCACCTCCACCTTAAATGCCTCCGTCACTCCCACAGCAGACCTCACCGCTGTCACACTACCCTCGTACATATCCTGTACCACTCTTACATACTTTTCTGACACTCCTGACTTCATACAATACCACAACTCCTCTCTAGGCACCCTGTCATATGCTTTCTCTAAGTCTACAAAAACACAATGCAACTCCTTCTGACATTCTCTGTACTTCTCCACCAACACTCTCAGAGCAAAGATCGCATCTGTAGTGCTCTTTCCCGGCATGAAACCATACTGCTGATCACTAATCATCACGTCCCTTCTTAACCTTGCTTCCACTACTCTTTCCCATAACTTCATGCTGTGACTGATCAATTTAATCCCTCTGTAGTTACTACAGCTCTGCACATCACCCTTATTCTTAAAAACCTGTACCAAAACACTTTTTCTCCATTCCTCAGGCATCCTCTCACTTTACAAGATTTCATTAAACAATCTGGTTAAAAACTCCACTGCCATTTCACCTAAACACCTCCATGCTTCCACAAGTATGTCATCTGGGCCAACAGCCTTTCCATTCTTCATTCTCTTCATAGCTATCCTTACTTCCTCCTTGCTAATCCATTGTACTTCATGATTCACTATCCCTACATCATCCAATCTTCTCTCCCTCTCATTCTCTTCATTCATCATCCCCTCAGAGTACTCTTTCCATCTCCTCACCACACTCTCCTCGCTTGTGAGTACGTTTCCCTCATTATCCTTTATCACCTTTACCTGCTGCACATCTTTCCTAGCTCGGTCCCTCTGTCTAGCCAGTTGGTACAGGTCCTTTTCTCCCTCCTTAGTGTCCAACCTTTCATACAACTCTTCATATGCCTTATCCTTAGTCTTCACCACCTTTCTCTTTGCCATGCACCTCATCTCCTTATACTCCTGTCTACTTTCTTCATCTCTCTGATAATCCCACTTCTTCTTTGCCAACCTCTTTCTCTGTATACTCTCCTGTACATCCTCATTCCACCACCATGTCTCCTTGTCGTCCTTCCTCTGTCCAGATGTGATACCAAGCACCTTTCTAGCCGTGTCCCCTACTAGCTCTTCTGTAGTTAACCAGCTATTTGGTAACTCTTCACTGCCACCCAGTGCCTGCCTTAACTCATCCCTGAACTCCACCTCACAATTACCCTTTTTCAATTTCCACCATTTGATCCTTGGTGCTGCCCTCACACTCCTCCTCCTCCTCTTCTTGATCACCATCGTCATCCTACAAACCACTATCCTATGCTGCCTAACTACACTTTCTCCAGTCACCACTTTACAGTCTCCAATCTCCTTCAAACTGGCCCTCCTACATAGGATATAATCCACCTGTGTGCATCTTCCTCCACTCTTGTATGTCACCCTATGCTCCTCCCTCTTGTTAAAATACGTATTCACCACAGCCATGTCCATCCTTTTCGCAAAATCCACTACCATCTGACCTTCTGCATTCCTTTGTTTAACACCATACCTACCCATCACATCACTTCCTCATCCCCTCTGTTCCCTTCAACAACATGCCCATTGAAATCTGCTCCAATCACCACTCTCTCACCCTTGTGTACAGTCATCACCACTTCATCCAATTCACTCCAAAAGTTTTCTTTCTCATCCATTGCACAGCCTACTTGTGGAGCATATGCACTAACAACATTCATCATTACGCCATCAATTTCCAGCTTCATAAACATCACTCTATCCGACACTCTTTTCACCTCCAAAACATTCTTAGCATACTGTTCCTTCAGAATAACTCCTACGCCATTTCTCCTCCCATCCACACCATTGATAAAACAATTTGAACCCACCTCTGATACACCTAGCCTTACTCCCCTTCCATCTGGTCTCTTGCACACACAATATACAAACCTTCCTTCTGTCCATCATATTAGCTAGCTCTGTCCCTATACCAGTCATACTGCTAACATTCAAAGTTCCGACCCTCACTACCACAGTCCTAGCCTTTATCTTCTCTTCCTGCCTTCGGCCATGTCTTCTGCCTCTTTTCCTCCTTCGGCCAACAGTAGCCCAATTTCCGCCAGCACCCTGTAGGCTAACAGTACTGGTGGCGGTCGTTGTTAACCTGGGCCTCGACCGATCCAGTATAAAAATTTTATTGGTGACTGCATGAAATGAATTGGCAAAGTTTTATGCTGGATGCCCTTCCTGACGCAACCCTCCCCATTTATTCGGGCTTGGGACCGGCACAAAGAAATGCACTGGCTTGGGCATCCCCAGTGGCTGGGTTACCTCTGTTCATGCTTGTGACGTGTGATATTTGTGCACGCTCTCGTGTGTATGGGACAGTGAGTGGGGAATACCTATACTAATGTTACTCACAGGCTGCCACCACTCATGCGTGAGATGTGTGATATTCGTGCACGCTCTCGTGTGTATAGGACAGTGGGTGGGGAATACCTATACTAATGTTACTCACAGGCTGCCACCACTCATGCGTTAGACGTGTGATATTCGTGCACACTCTCGTGTGTATGGGACAGTGAATGGGGAATACCTATACTAATGTTATTCACAGGCTGCCAGTGCTCATGCTGCTTGTGACGTGTGATATTCGTGCACGCTCTCGTGTGTATGGGACAGTGAGTGCGGAATACCTATACTAATGTTACTCACAGGCTGCCTCTGCTCATGCTTGAGACGTGCGATACTCGTGCACGCTCTCGTGTGTATGAGACAGTGAGTGGGGAATGCCTATACTAATGTTACAGGCGGCCAGTGCTCATGCTTGAGACGTGTGATATTCATGCATGCTCTCGTGTGCATGGGAGAGTGAGTGGGGAATACCTATACTATTGTTACTCACAGGCTGCAGTGCTCATGTTTGAGACGTGATATTCGTGCACGCTCTCGTGTGTATGGGACAGTGAGCGTGGAATACCTATACTAATGTTAGTCACAGGCTGCCAGTGCTCATGCTTGTGACATGTGTTATTCGTGCACGCTCTCGTTTGTATGGGACAGTGAGCGTGGAATACCTATACTAATGTTACTCACAAGCTGCCAGTGCACCTGCTTGAGATGTGATTTTCGTGCACTCTCTCGTGTGTATGGGACAGTGAGTGGGGAATACCTATACTAATGTTACTCACAGGCTGCCACTGCTCATGCTTGAGACGTGTGATATTTGTGCACGCTCTCGTGTGTATGGGACAGTGAGTGGGGAATGCCTATACTAGTGTTACTCACAGGCTGCCACTGATCATGCTTGGACGTGTGATATTCGTGCACGCTCTCATGTGTATGGGACAGTGAGAGGGGAATACCTATACTAATGTTACTCACAGGCTGCCAGTGCTCATGCTTGAGACGTGTGATATTCGTGCATGCTCTTGCGTCTATGGGACAGTGAGTGGGGAATACCTATACTAATGTTACTCACAGGCTGCCAGTGCTCATGCTTGAGACGCGTGATATTCGTGCACGCTCTCGTGTGTATGGGACAGTGAGTGGGGAATACCTATACTAATGTTAGTCACAGGCTGCCAGTGCTCATGCTTGTGGTATGTGATATTCGTGCACGCTCTCGTGTGTATGGGACAGTGAGTGGAGAATTCCTATACTAATGTTACTCACAGGCTGCCTTTGCTCATGCATGAAACGTGTGATATTTGTGTATGCTCTTGTGTGTATGGGACAATGAGTGGAGAATACCTATACTAATGTTACTCACAGGCTGCCTCTGCTCATGCTTGAGACGTGTGATATTTGTGTATGCTCTCGTGTATATGGGACAGTGAGTGGGGAATACCTATACTAATGCTAGTCACAGGCTGCCAGGCTACCAGTGCTCATGCTTGTGACGTGTGATATTCGTGCACGCTCTCGTGTATATGGGACAGTGAGTGGAGAATACCTATACTAATGTTACTCACAGGCTGCCAGTGCTCATGCTTGTGACGTGTGATATTTGTGCACGCCGTCGTGTGTATGGGACAGTGAGTGGGGAATACCTATTCTAATGTTACTCACAGGCTGCCACTGCTCATGCGTGAGACCTGTGATATTTGTGCATGCTCTCGTGTGCATGGGACAGTGAGTGGGGAATACCTATTCTAATGTTACTCACAGGCTGCCACTGCTCATGCGTGAGACCTGTGATATTCGTGCACACTCTCGTGTGTATGGGACAGTGAGTGGGAATACCTATACTAATTTTACTCACAGGCTGCCAGTGTTCATGGTTGAGACGTGTGATATTCGTGCACGCTCTCGTGTATGGGACAGTGATCGTGGAATACCTATACTAATGTTACTCACAGGCTGCCAGTGCTCATGCTTGAGACATGTGATATTCGTGCACGGTCTCGTGTGTATGGGACAGTGAGTGGAAAATACCTGTACTAATGTTACTCACAGGCTGCAACTGCTCATGCGTGAGACGTGTGATATTCGTGCACACTCTCGTGTGTATAGGACAGTGGGTGGGGAATACCTATACTAATGTTACTCACAGGCTGCCAGTGCTCATGCTTGAACGTGTGATATTCGTGCATGCTCTCGTGTGTATGGGACAGTGAGTGGGGAATACCTATACTAATGTTACTCACAGGCTGCCAGTGCTCATGCTTGAGACGTGTGATATTCGTGCATGCTCTCGAGTGTATGGGACAGTGAGTGGGGAATACCTATACTAATGTTACTCACAGACTGCCAGTTCTCATTAGCACTTGCAGTAACACCACACAATTTAGATTGATGCAAATTAGCCAATAATGCGTTTTTTCCTCATTCTAGCTACTCATGTATCTGAATCGTATTTCCCAGATCATGGATGCTGCCCCTTTTGGCAGAAACAGTTTGCTCTCATTGAGGGCTTCTTTCTGAGTCCTAGCCAATATCCCTTCATAAAGAACAGCAATTTGGCAACATTTATGCAGTTTTCCTACTCTCTAACATGCAAACACTGACTAGTGGAAGTATATGTTCCACGTTAATAATATGCATATCATCCAGCAAGAAATGATTGTACTGTATATAATATGCATATAAAATTGAGTGTGTGTAACTATTGCAAATAATGTGTTTTGCAAGTTGCATAAAAACTACATACTAAGTGTGTGTGACAGAATGATAGAGATGTATTGCTCACGTGTTTATTGTATTTTGAAAAGATATGCAGCCCCAGACGGTAACTGTTTGAAATGTTGGGATCTGTTAGAGCAAGCCACAAAATACAGAGACTAAATGGCCATAAGATTAGACATAAATATACCAAGTCCAAGATGCCATTTCTCAGAATATTCCCTTTTCTCTGTGGTATAGCGATTTTGGAGTTGGTGTATATATATATATATATATATATATATATATATATATATATATATATATATATATATATATATATATATATATATATATATATATGTGTGTGTGTGTGTGTGTGTGTGTGTGTGTTTGGGGATGGGTGGAAAGGGGATGAGAGGGCTTGCCCCCCTGCAAAAAGAAGTTTTAAGAAGGGTGATCTTTGTGATTCGCCCTTCTGTGTTTTTTGTCTTTTTTTTTTTTTCGGCATGTCGATTTTAATAGGGAGCCATACCAGACTGTTCAGAAACAGTTATGATGGCATATTTTAATGCTTTGTCTAAGCCCAGTTATGCTACTATTAAAATTTTGTAATGTATGTTCAAGAATTCCATTGTTAATCTGAAAATAATTAATGTAGATCAGCTGCTCATTAATAAACAATAAATAAACAATGTGTGTTTGCTACTTTAACTTTTGTGGATTACTTTGATAGACCCTTTACTGCATTGTAATAAGTCTTAAAGTTAAACCAGTCTAAATGAGCTCATAGAAACTCTATGCACATTTCCCATGATGCTTTGTGCCTTGTCATAGGCATGTTTACAGTGCTCTGTATAAAAATTGCTTTGAAATCAGATTACACATTGTGATAACCATTTTTCTCAAACCTACTGTTTGACGCCACTGTTTGTTCTTTGTTTAGATAATATCAACATTAGCCAGATATAGCTGTAAAGTGGTGTAACTCATTCATTAGAACTGCAGAACTTAATTTCTAGTGTTCTCTAGCCATCTGACACAAATTAGTAGGACCCAACATGATATTTATTAACCAGTTCAGTTGTAGGACTTGAAGGCGCCAAAACTTCTTATTCTGCAGAAAATACAGGTTAATGAAATATCTGTTATTGTGTAAACTAAGTGAATTATAGTAATATTTTTAAAATGTCCCTTGATTTGGGGCCTCTGCCCCCATTAGTTTTGGATGTGTCCCTTATTCTTAAGAAATTGAGAGGTACAAAGTCCAGGTGTCGGGCAACCTTGCCCACACCAACAGTAACAAATCTAAAACACAATTTTGTAAACTCTAAAATGCCTGACTTTACAAGTAGAATCATCAGTAGTATTAATCCTAAAGTGCACCATGCTGCCTGCTAAATATACAATACATTCAACATTATCTGTAGGTAGACCTTAACTTTCATGCATTGACTTAATAACATCTATGCCGGCACAGTTTATTTTTTCTAGGAGAGCAAACAAAATAGATGTGCAAACTAGCACACATCTCCCTATATTCAAACATGCTTGGCAGACACTTCTATAATGCTGTCTATTAAATGACTTAAAATACATTAGCTTCAAAGAACTGAGAAGTACAGACATTCACCTTTACTACTGGTCTGCATAAGATTCCTATGACTGAGCTCAGGGTTGCCAGACGTCCCTATTTGGGCGGGACTGTCCCGAGATCAGCAGCCTGATCCTGAGTCCCACCCTGCCGGTTTAAATCCCGGCCAGCCTCCGCTTTGTTTGTTTTTTTTTTTTTTTTGATTGGCCCGTATACCTGGCATACAGGCCAATCAAAAATCGCTAAACACGGAGCTTCTTCTGTTCCGCATTAAACAGAAGTAGCTCTGTGTTTAGCGATTTTTGTCGTACCTACCTGGCCGATATGAAATCTGGCAACCCTGACTGAGCTCCACTTTATTAATACACTTCCTGATAAAGACCAGCCACTAGAAAATGCTGTCATCCAATTGGATAAGCATATTCTATGTGCATTTTATTATTTTTTAATGTCGCTACAAACATGACCAATTTTCAGGGACTCTCCTTTTGGCTCAATGTTTTGGTTTGGTTGCCTTAAGGACTTCTTTTATTTCTTACTCAGAAAATTTGTATAGTGCCTTAATTTTCTATAAACTTTCTACGTTTATAGTGCCAATATTTAAAACACAATATTCCTGATTTAGGACCTGTGCCTTGGATTAGTTTTGGCATTGTCTTTGATTTTAGAATTAGGAGGTTGAGAAATGTGTCACAGATAAGTTTCTGAAGTAATGAAAATCTCACCCAAAAACTGAAAAAGCATCTTTTCCATATCTTGCAATCCCTTAACAGTGTAGATGGAATAACCCTTTTACTTTTAACATTTTTTGTATTTAAAATGATGCAATAAGTTACAGGGTTTTCAGTTTGCTTCTGGAAACAATGTCAATGCTTTTTTAACGAGTTTGATATGTGTACCAGGTACAGTTGAGACTCCCACCTGTTAGCCTAACAAATGAGAGTCTCAACTGCACTGCTTTGGCTCCTTCAAGCCCTAAAACTTTAGAAAAAAATACCTTCATGGTCAACACTATCCAATTGTTCACACATAAATTGCAGCAGTTCTCCAAATACTAACCTCAGCTCTGGAAAAAAAAAACATTTGCAGGAGTCTGGACTATTTGAAAAAATATTTTTTTCTCACAAGCCTGGATTCACAGAAGGGATCCTCTATCGAAGCTGTCACCACAACAAGCCTAACTTGACTACAATGGAGATACAGTTGGAGGAGCAACTAGCAATAGTCACATGATTACAACCTCCAATCACATCTCATGCTCATTTCACTGAAAATATTAATTGGAACTGAAAAATGTAACATATCATTGGTACTTTTGCCATTTTCAGCGCAATGCAGTTGTATTTTCTTTTCCACGATCAACAGCTCAGCTGTTTCAGTGAAAGTTTCACTGAAACAATAAAATTAAAGAACAGATGTAGAAAAATAAAGGTATAACCAGACTTCGAAAATCCGATGATTGTTATATGTCATATACCAGTATGTTAAAAGTAGGAAATGACTACAGAGAAAAGAGGCTGCGAACTCTCATATGCTGGTATGTGACAAGTAGTAAACGGTTACGGACAAAAGAGGGCAGGAACCTGCAAATACCCCGAAGCTGATTTTTAATTCACAAAAAGTGATCAGAAACCAAATTTACAAAATGATACAAAAATTCAATTCCAACTCTCAATGCGCCTACAAGCACATACCTTTTTTTATTAAACAATAATGTACTTTGAAAGTGATGGACTATTGAAGCATTAAAGCCCAATTCTGATTATCACAGCACTTTTGAAATTCTTAGGTGATTACAATTCTATGTGTTAGTTTCATAAGTGCATCCCTAAACCTGCCCCTCTGTTAAATGTGCCAAATACAGAAAGCCTGTGCACTGTGTACCTTTAACCTCCGGCATCAATGTTACTGCTTGAAGACTACACAAGCGAAACAGATCTGAAGATCGCTATCATCAAGCCCCAATTTCGCCTCATATTTGGGTCTGACCTTCATAAAATGTGGTTAACTCTGGAAAACTACTGAGGATTACAGTCAAACATTTGAGCTTGACGTCCTTCACAAAATGCTGGTGAAGATTCAGCTTACACTTGTTTTTACCCCTGTCAGAAAAATATGTATTAATGTATATGTTTAGTGCTTATTAGAAGCTAAAAGGGTTAACACATTTCATTCTATTTTATGTACAGCTTAGTTTTGTATGAAACTACAAGATGCTTTCTGAAACTGCAAGATACTCTCTGACTTAGTATTTGCTAGCACAGCAAAATTCATGTTTATGCCTTTTGGAAATTTACTGAGAAGCAGGTGATTATCTGCTAGGTCAGGAAAATAATGAATAGAACAATACTGTTTTCTATAATGTTATTGAACTTGAACAATCAGCTCAGTTCATGTTATGAGAACATGCACAGCTGCAGAAAAGATGGATACAGTTGAACAAAGACTGCTTGAAGAAATGAACTATAATCTGTGCTTGCTTTGTGCTCAAATTAGCCATAGTACCTTGAATAGTAACATCATATAGTGAGAAGTTGTATCTAACCGGTGGTCTCCAAGGCCACATTGTTTTTCTTAGGAAGTTTTTTTTTTATATAAACTTGATATGCCAGCAGAAAATCATGGACAAACCACTACTATATGAAATAATATTGTAAGAACTTGTGATTTATTACGTCAGCCTAGTAGGCAATGTCTTGTAAGAAATGTATAAGAATGGCTTCACTTCCTGATTCTAGTTAGACAAACTCTGTATTAGCACATTTTTGTCTCCTTGCTGCAAGATTAAAGTGCCTTAACCTGTACCTGCCGTGTGTTGATCTTTTTTAAGTTGTTTTTCCTTTGACAGATTGGTCCTTCGGACTGGAAACTCTCACTTCGCCTCAGGTCAGATGGGCCAGGTGGCATGAAACTGTATGGGGAAGAGACCACATCGGTTCTTCTGCTCTGAAAGTCCTCCGGCTGAATTGTCGTTCAAAAGAGGCCAGCCACTGTTCTGATCTGCAACCAGGGGACAAGTTAACGTTTTTTCCTCGAACCAGACGTTCAATCACGGAGGCTCAGGTAAGGTGAGATTTACCTTTTTCTGTTTTAGATCAGGGACTTGATTTGTATCATCTGTCAGGAGATTTGTCTTGTACAAGTCAGGGACAGGAAGATTGCAGTCTTGTCATAGATCCGGGAAACAGAATAGGTAAGACAGTTATTCTAGATAAACTGTGAAGAAGAGAAATCATGGTACCACATAAAGATAAGAAGGGTTACATAACATTTTAACAGTCAGAACAATATGGGAAATAAGTGCACAAAAAGCTCCCAAGATCCACTGTTAACTGAAGATGCAAAATATATGCAATTACTGCGTGCCGACAATGTTAGGTACTATACAAAATGGGTTAATAAATATGAATTTGATGGCAAATTAGAAAAATCCTCACTTATTAAACTTGTCAAACAGCTTAAAACTGACACAAAAGGTCAGGTAAAAAAGCAACATCAATTAGGCAATCCTCAGGCGTACAGGTGGATTGAGGAAGCAAACCATAGGGAACAAAAAGTAATAATTCAAAAGCTATGTTTCTCGATAGAGAGGACAATAATTTGGTAATAGCATCAGTCCCTCCGCCCCCTCCGCTTTCCTTACCAGAATATGAAGCACATGGACAAGCTGGTCCACCTCCGCTATACCCGGCTGTCTCCGTGAAGCCAAGACCGTTTGTCAGAGATCCCATCGAGACTTAAGAGGGGATACTGAGTTATATCAAATGAACAAAAATTCACGAGCTATGAGTGAAGAAGAGATATGTCTGCTCATAGAAGTACCAAATCCTCAGGCAGGACAGGAAGGGCAGGACCCAACTCTCCTAGTATATAGACCATGGACACCGGAAGACATACGGAGAGCTACAGAGGGAATTCCCCATCCAAAAGTTAATTTTAGAAAATTCTTAGAAGACTTACAGAGCATGAGGTTGAGTTATCATTTAAATGGAGAAGAAGTAGAAAAAGTAGTCAGACAAATCGTAGGTCCAGATTGGCACATGATCAGTGGCAACTGGAATCCCCGTGACGCAGAACACAAGCCACTCCCACATAGCAATGCAGAACTGGATAACAGAGTAAAAGGTCTTACAGACAGAATCTCTGAGAAATGGAAGCCTAGGGCAGATTGGACTTGCATTAATCAATGCATCCAACAAGAAGGTGAAACTGTTGACAGATATTATGCTAGATTATTAGAGTGTTTTAATAACCATTGTGGAATGCAGGTACCTGAAGACCAAACACGTGATTCCCCATATGAGCAGCAGCTAAAGAATGCATTTTTAAAAGGCAGTATTTTGCCTATAAGCAGCTTTATTACAAAGCACATGGTAGACCATCGTACAAGTAGATTACAGTCACTACTTGAATATGCTAGACATGCCGAAAGGCATTTTAACAGTAAAAAAAAAAAGAAAGCTCAAGTATTTTCTGTAGAAGATGGAGCAGAAGTTTATGTAGTACAGTCCTGGAAAAAGAGCAAGAAAAATGCCCAGAAAATAAACAATCTGATAAGTGATCAGAGGAGTTTGAAGAGAGAAAGAAAAGGGGTGAATTTTTAGGTGCGGAAAAAAAGGACATTTAGCAAGGGATTGCAAGCAAAACAAGAAGGTAGCCATGGAAGATAAGGAGGGTAAGGACTGACTATATGATAGTCAAGAATCACTAGAAGGGAATAACCAAGAAAAGACAAATGCAAATGTGATAGAGGGAGTAGAGAATGTGATAGAAGAAATAGAGGAAGTGCAAGAAATCGCAGATAGTGAAGAAAGTGAAATTTTAGACTTAGCATTATTGAGCCTAGAGCTCTACTTGGTAGATACGAAACTGGAAATTACGCTTCTGGTAGAGGGGAGGGAAGTTAAATTTCTGTGTGACTCAGGGGCATCGCGGACCCTGATACATCCTTCCAAACTACCAGAAAATTCAGAATCACTCGATTACATATTAGTGAAAGCAGCTAATGGACAGCTGTATCGGGAGCCACTCTCCCATAACATAGCAATAACTGACCCTGTTTCAGGGATGACCCAGAAAAGCAAAATTGTTATTTCTGCAAAATGCCCGGTAAACCTTTTGGGCAGAGATCTTATGCAGA
The DNA here is from genome assembly GCF_019279795.1 of Protopterus annectens. Lineage (NCBI taxonomy): Eukaryota > Metazoa > Chordata > Ceratodontiformes > Protopteridae > Protopterus > Protopterus annectens. The sequence goes on along the minus strand of NC_056732.1, from coordinate 45,995,817 downwards.
TATTTGGCATAGCAGTAGTTCCAACTATGCAGGGTATGGAAGCACAGCGACAAATGGATACTTTTGTGGTGTGACCGGAGGGCGAAACATTTTATTGGTACAGCCAGGACTTGGTCACAACTGGTCCAGGGGCAGTAACCAAAGAGCTGATGAATGTAGCCATCAGTAAGTCCCCCTCCCTTGACACTGATAAACAGCATTTGTTGCACTGTACTCTGTATTATTGTAGCACACCAGGACCTGATAAAGAATATGAGCAAGAACTGTTTAGAAACCATGCAAACAGATTAGTATTACGTAATCTGTACTGGGACACAGAAGGGAACAGTGTAGTTAGCTGTTCATTACCCCAGGAATTCTTTGCACTCTATAAATCTAATCGATTACCACATGTTAGTTTGACTAAGGACAAGAATGTAAAATGGGCAGACCTAGGAGAAAAAAATCACAACGTGGGAAAAACAGACAGAGTTAGAATTGTCAGAACAGGGAGTACAGAAGCAGAGGTTAAACTGGATAGCACAGACACACCCAGCTGTACACTTGCAGTCTAGCGAGGACAGCTGATTAGCACTCTTACTAGAAGAGGAAGAAAATGCCTTATGGAGCATACCAGAAACTCTCTGGTCAACAGGGAAGTCAGATGTAGGACTAATTCGTACAGCAGAACCAGTTACTATCACGCCAAAATCAGCATTCAGACCTCAAAAGAGACAGTATCCCTCAAGGAAAGATGCAGAAGTAGGAATCAAACCTATAATAGCAGCTTTACTTAAGGAAGGAGTACTGGTAGAATCTCTCGATTCACCATGTAACGCACCCTTATTTCCTGTCAGGAAAGCAAACGGAGAATGGCGTATGGTCCAAGATTTACAAGCTGTAAATGATGCAGTAATACCTAGAGCACCTACGGTGCCAGATCCACACACCCTATTGAATGATTTGAAGCCTCAACAGAAGTATTTTTCTGTGTTAGATATTAGCAATGCATTCTTTTCGATACCGATACACCCTGACAGCCAACATTGGTTTGCATTCACATTTCAGGGGAAAAGGTATACATACATGCGACTACCACAGGGATATTGTGAGTCCAACAATATTCTCACAAGAAATGGCAAGCAACTTGGCGGGATTTAGCCCACCAAGAGGCAGTCAGATTTTACTTTATGTAGATGACATCCTGCTGGCAGCCCCCACACAGCAAGAATGCAGAGAAGATACCATAGCATTATTACATTTTTTAGCCACTCAAGGACATAAAGTAAACAAAAACAAGTTGCAGCTTTGGAGAAAGCAGGTTAAATACCTGGGATATGTAATATCCAAAGAAGGCAGAACATTAGATGAAGATAGGAAAATAGCAATTTTACAAGCACCCAAACCAACTACCAAGAAGGAAATGATGTCCTTCCTGGGTACGACTAATTTCTGTCGGAGTTGGATTCCAAACTATGCCTTGGAGTCTGCTCCACTGACCAACTTGATATACAAGAAGCCTATGGCAGCACAAGATTTATTACAATGGACACCAGAAGCAGAATCAGCTTTCTGCAAACTAAAACAATTGATAGCATCCTCATTAGTTTTAGGATTACCAAACTATCATAAACGTTTTTTCCAAACTGTAGATTGTAAGCAAGGCTATATGACATCAGTGTTAACACAGCAACATGGGGACAAGCAACGCCCCATAGCTTACTATTCATCACAGCTGGACCCAGTGGCACGATCCCTGCCCCACTGTGTACAAGCAGTAGTCACAGCTGCAATGGCAGTACAGGCTTCAGCCTCAGTAGTGTTGTTCTACCCTCTCACATTGAGAGTGCCTCATGCAGTCGCGATTATTTTACTGCAAGAAAAAGTAGCATATCTTTCTCCTGCTAGACATCTTTCCTGTATGACTATACTGTTGAGCCAACCTCATATGACAATTGAACGATGTACAACTTTGAATCCGTCTACCTTGCTCCCGACCCCTGCGGACGGCACACCACACAGCTGCCTGCAGGAGATTGAGCAAAAGACACTGCCTAGAAAAGATCTAACGGATGTTCCCTTGGATGATGCCGAGGTGACATATTACGTGGACAGCAAATGCAGAAGGGGTCCTACAGGGCAGAACCTAGTGGGGTATGCAGTAGTTTCTTATACTGAGATTTTAGAAGCAAAGTCTTTACCACACAACTTATCTGCACAAGCAGCAGAATTGATTGCCTTGACAAGGGCATGTACCTTGGCAAAGGGTAAATGTGTGAACATTTTTACTGACAGCCAGTACACTTTTTCTACTGTACATGTTTTTGCGCAACAGTGGAAGAATAGAGGAATGATAACATCTACTGGTAAACCGGTTAATCATGCACAGTTTATTTTAGATTTGTTAGAATCTATTCAGTTACCTCAGAAAGTAGCTATTTGTAAATGTGTAGCTCATACCAAGCAACAGGATAGGATTTCAAAAGGTAATGCGAGAGCTGATACAGCTGCAAAGCAGGCAGCTTCAGCTTCAGAAATATTTCTTTTGAGTGAGGAATTACAACCTTCTGAGATTTTAGATTTAGAAATGTTGAAAACAAATGCAGACACTTACTACGAAAGTAGAAAAACAGAAATGGATAAAACGAGGAGCAATTCTTGAGAAAGGGCTGTACATCTCCAAAGAAGAAAAAATGATTTTGCCATCTAATTTGTTTAGATATGCAGCTTTTTTGAGCCATGGGCAGTGCCATGTCTCAACAGGGGGGATGGTACAATTAGTGAATCGAGTGTTGACAGCATATGGATTTACAAACTACACAAAAAATTTTTGTGCGGCATGCCATGTTTGTAACAAGCATCATGCACAAGGGGCGTTGAAGCCTAAGCAAGGGAGTTTCCCTGCACCACCGTACCCATTCCATACTATCTGTATGGATTTCATAGAACTGAACAAATGCAAAAATAAGAAGTATTGTCTTGTCATTATAGATATGTTTTCCAAATGGGTGGAAGCGGTTCCGACCAAAAATCCAGATGCAGCTACTGTTGCAAAAATCCTTGTTAAAGAAATTATTCCTAGATTTGGCATACCGGATAAGATCTACAGTGACAATGGCACACACTTTGTAAATCAAACTATACAACAGTTGAGCCGATATTTCAGAATTTCCTTGAAAAACCATTGTGCATACCATCCACAATCTGCAGGACTAGTCGAAAGGCATAATGGGGTTTTGAAAAATAAACTTAGGAAGTTAATTAGTGAGACACAAAAGAATTGGGTGTACTGCCTGCATCTGACACTGTTGAGCATGAGAACTGTTCCAAATGCAAAGGGGTTAACTCCTTTTGAAAAATTATTTGGGAGAGCATACTATATACTTCAGTGGAAACCTCTCATGCCTACAGACCAGGAGGCCGACAGTTCATTCGCAGAATATATGAGACGACTTCTAAGTAATAAACAACTTTTGCAGTTAAATTCTGTTTCAGATAAAGAACAAACCAGACCATCAGAAGCAGCAGTAGTCCCAGGCACGTGGGTCTGGGTGAAAGTCATCAAAAAGAAGAATTGGACATCACCGAAGTGGGAAGGGCCATACCAAGTGCTACTGTCAACACCCACTGCAGTCAAGATCGCAGAGCGAGCATCATGGATTCATCTGACACACTGTAAACTGGTCAAAAACTCTGAACTGGACAAAAAACTTGTTACTGTTACACAAGAACAAAATGACCAGATATGGAGCAAATAGGAATACAGAACAACCTCAGAAGTATTGCATGATCATTCTATTAACTATACTGATAACATTAATCTTTTTGCTGTGGCCTTTCCTTTTTCCAGCCACACGAGCTGAACTGAATAAATGTGATGCTTTACTCATAGACTGGCATCCAAACTTTAACACTTACCAAGCGATCAAACATGTGTATGCTGAGACTTGTAATGTTTCAAATTGTTGGGTTTGTACAGCTATACCAACAGCATACGGGGGATTGTTAATGACTGCTGTCCCCCTAGGGGTCAATGAGACCTGGGAAGATTTGATTTTTGATACTACAACTGTGAAATCACAAGACAAAATAGCATTGTACCTGCCTGTTACACAAAAGGGAATTGTATGTTTTTACAGAAATGATACTGTTCAGGTGGGTTGGAGCAATTGTAATGTGACTGTTCCTTACAAATGTTATACCAAAGCTAATAATGCAGGTTCCATTTGTGATACAAATTATGACTCGTTTCTTGAATCAATGCACAAAACAGTTAATGAAGTACAACATAATCCTGTTCTTTTTAAACAGCTAACTATCATTGATAGAAAAATGTTTCATGCAGGGCAAGTATATATTAATACTAAAGTAGAAGATTGTTATTTTGTGTGTGGGAAAAAGGCATACAAATGGTTACCTGAGAATTGGTCCGGCAGTTGTTTTTTGGGTTACCTGGTTCTGGCCATATGACACACTGCAGTTTTGCCTCAGGGAAGAATTCAAAATGTCAGAGAGGTCACCAAGAAACCTGGAAATCCAATCAAGAAACCTGAGAATCCAGTGGAATAAATCGAAGCAGGCTGGAGAAACCATAACTCCGTGAAAAACAAAGATAAACTGTCACACATGGACTTGAGTGACACTATTATATCGTGGGCAGGTACAGCCCCTGCATATGGCACAGTAAAATCGATTTGGGAGCTGAGAAAACTGTCCAAACTTCTCGAAGTAATGAGCAATGCAACTTTTTCTGCTCTCAAATTAGTAACTGATGAACTGAACGCTATGAGAACTGTGGTGCTTCAAAACCGCATGGCTCTCGACTTCACCCTAGCGGCGAAAGGCGGTACTTGCGCTTTAATAAAAGAGGAGTGTTGTTCGTATATTCCTGACAACCAGCATGAGATAAACGACCACCTTGAGGTAATTCAGCAAGTGTCGGTCATGACCAAACCAGGCCCAGACCCACTGACGGATATTTTCCAGAATTTGTTTGGGGGGTGGAGTAGCATCCTAATGAACATCTTGATTGCCATTTGTGTGGGATTACTCCTATTAGGAGTGTGTGTTTGTTGTGGTATTCCCTGCATGAAAAGATTAATTAAAGATTTTATAGACATGTCAGTTTCTGAGACTTTGTATCAAAGTACTGAATTTGAAGAACTGTTGAAAAATGAAACAGTTTCATAAGTTTAAACTGAATGACTCTCTTAACTGCAAATTCTGAACGGAAGAGGTTAGGAGAAGAAGCAAACTGTTTATGCTTTTGAAAATAGAATAAAAAGTATTAACAGGGGGGAAATGTCAGAAAAATATGTATTAATGTATATGTTTAGTGCTTATTAGAAGCTAAAAGGGTTAACACATTTCATTCTAGTTTATGTGCAGCTTAGTTTTGTATGAAACTACAAGATGCTTTCTGAAACTGCAAGATGCTCTCTGACCTAGTATTTGCTAGCACAGCAAAATTCATGTTTATGCCTTTTGGAAATTTACTGAGAAGCAGGTGATTATCTGCTAGGTCAGGAAAATAATGAATAAAACAATACTGTTTTCTATAATGTTATTGAACTTGAGCAATCAGCTCTGTTCATGTTATGAGAACATGCACAGCTGCAGAAAAGATAGATACAGTTGAACAAATACTGCTTGAAGAAATGAACTATAATCTGTGCTTGCTTTGTGCTCAAATTAGCCATAGTACCTTGAATAGTAACATCATATAGTGAGAAGTTGTATCTAACCGGTGGTCTCCAAGGCCACATTGTTTTTCTTAGGAAGTTTTTTTTATATAAACTTGATATGTGCCAGCAGAAAATCATGGACAAACAGCTGCTATGAAATATTGTAAGAACTTGTGATTTATTACATTAGCCTAGTAGGCAATGTCTTGTAAGAAATGTATAAGAATGGCTTCACTTCCTGATTCTAGTTAGACAAACTCTGTATTAGCACATTTTTGTCTCCTTGCTGCAAGATTAAAGTGCCTTAACCTGAACCTGCCGTGTGTTGATCTTTTTGAAGTTGTTTTTCCTTTGAAAACCCCACTGACATTATTTGCCGAATTGCGAAAGTATTCTTTTCTGGTTGCATTAATATGTCTGGTCTGCAAGGCTATGGAGCGCATCATCATGGAACTCATTAACAAAGACATTGGGAACCTCCAAACACTTGACCTGACCCAGTTCGGCTTTGTTAAGGGCAGATCATGCCTACGAAACCTGGTTGACTTCTTGGAGACAGTCACCAAGGTCATAAACGAGGGAAAGGTAGTTCACACAGCCTAGCTTGATCTCGCCAAGGCATTCAACACCATTCCTCACTTGGGTATTATAGAAAAACTCACCAGCCTGAACATAAACCCCTACATCACAAGATGGGTTGCCAACTGGCTTACAGACAGAACTCACACGGTAAGAATAGCGGGCTCCAGGTCCAACTCTAAACCAGTCACAAGTGGTTTCCCGCAAGGCTCGGTTCTGGGACCCTTACTGTTCGGCATATATTTCTCAGAAGTACAGGCAAACACAGGAGGACTATGGCTAACCAAGTTCTCCAATGACTGCAAACTGGGAGACATAATTGACTCTCTGGCTGACACGGACGTCCTTCAAAAAGGCCTTACTGAGACAGACACCTAGTGTCAAAGTCATGGCCTCAAGCTGAATGCCAAAAAATGCATAGTCATCCCATTTGGGAAAAACAAAACACCCACGAATTACCACATAGGCGGCACCCCCTTAATACAGAAGAGGTAATAAGAGATCTGGGGACCCAGGTAGATAGTAATCTCTCCTTTGACAATCATATTGCCAAAGTAGTTAGGAAATCCTTCTATGTGGCCCATCTAATTACTAAGGGGTTCGCATCTAGAAATAAAGAGGTTATAGTGCCCCTCTACTCGTCACTCATCAGACCCATCACAGAGTACAATGCCCCATTTGGGATGTACCTCACAAGACACTTCCAACAGCTGGAAAGACCACAAAAGCACCTCACCAACAGCATTACTGGCCTCAAACATATGTCCTATGCAGCCCGACTGAAAAAACTCCAGCTGTACTCAGTGGCATATCGCTTACTCAGAGGTGATCTCTGCCTGACTTACAAAGCCATGTCCAACTCAGAATTGATGGACATGCTCCACCTAAAGAAATCCAAGTCACTGCAAGCCATGCACCCTAGTGAGCTAAACCTCGCCACAGCAATAAATAGAACATGCTGGAGGGATAGATTCCTGTCACAGAGACCCCCCATGCTTTGGAACAAAATTCCTAACTACATTAGGCAGAGCCCCTCACTAACACTCTTCAAGAGAAGACTTGAGTGGATGGGTAACAGAAAATACACCCCTGGGATCACTTCATTGGCTCTGCTTGACAGAGGCTCAGTTGATTAATCAATGGGGCAGCGAAAGCCGACACACTCTGGCTAGGCTTAAAAATGCCCTCGGGCAGATAGCCTAGTACCTACCTACCTATGAACCTATGTAAGTACTTTTTCTTGTCCAGGATTGACAGCTTTAAAAGGAGGCAGCGCATGCCCCTGCGCCAATGCCTAAATCCACCACTGCCTATGATTGCTGCACCTTTCTAGGTTGTTGAGAGAATGGGTCATGGTACTTAATGTCTCTGTAATGGTCCAGGCTTGCAGTGTTGGACAGTGACATATGAAGCCCCAACTGCAGGTTTCTTAAAGACTCTTTGAATTGCCTATCCTAACTATTGCATTTTTTTCATATGTTTGCAGGTACTTAGTAGGCTAATGATCTGTGAGGATTTTAAGAAGCCTAACCTTGCATTACCATGGCAACTATTAGCGCTTATATTTTTCATTGTGAATATCCAAAGGTGGATCAAACAAGTTTATGTCAGGGCAATTATATGTTTCTCCTATCTTTGAGTGCCAGAGGTGCGAACCCATCCCAGTTACCCTTCCATTTGTCCAAATTGCATTTGAAAAGAGTAAGAGAGGTACTTTGCTTTATGTGGAGAGGAAGAGGGTTCCATTGGAATGGTCTTCTCTTGTGATGCATGCCTGTCCCTCCAGCATGTTACATTCATTTTGAAAAAAAAAATCAGGTCCCATGAACAGGTGTTTGACAGCATTGGTTTTGTGAACGTGTGATAGGGTTGATAGAATATGGTCTGTTGAGGTTCTATACGTGAGGCAGAGGTTGCCTCTCTGTAGCCTGTATGATACTGAGAAGAGAGCTAAGGCTTTGAGGTGATCTGCATCGTTTTACAATGTAGGCCCTTGATTTTTTTTTAGTGAGAAAGCTCTGTGGGTGTTTGTATGGTACAGTCTTTTTTAAACTTCTGAGGAGCCAGTAAATCAGTGGTATGGTAGACAGAGGAATTAGCAGTCTTGCTCCATTTTATGTTAAATAACTTTAAATAAGCAAATTCTTTTTGTGACAAAGTTCAGTGATATCAGACAATAGTGAATAAGTGGTCCCAAGACACCAATGTACTCACAAATGAAAAGGCTGTGGGAACTTTTGTTTTCCTGGTCTCTTAAGCTTGAATCATGGCTATTGCTGCACTGCAGCTGTTTTTAGTATGATGTTAAATACCTGCCCCTGTCAGATGGGAGAAGCGTAATTTATTTCTGAAATGAGGATTGACAGTTCTGTGCAGTAATGAGAAGAAACTGATCTCAGGAAGACATAATGAAAACTGAAATACCAGCAAACATCTTTCTGGGAGAAGAGTAGAAGATGTTCATTGCGATGTGGGACAGCATCTGTAATCCTCTTCCACACCCAGATTCCACTGACTTCATGACCACAACTTGGAATGCTGGCCAGCAGGAGAACATGTTGAATTATTTATTTGTTGCTTGTTAATCAAGTAAGTGGACTGCCACCTGGGCCTGTTTCAGCCACAAGAGCAGGGGTAAACTATACATCGGTATTTGTATAGGAATATATATATATATATAGATATAGATGATGTGTGTAAGCATAATTTATGTAGCCATTCAACCATCAGTGTTTTCTGAAGAAACCGTGTTCCATGAACATCTGCAGTGCTCATTTCACATTGTGTTACAGTGCTCATGAATCTTGCACACTAACTAATGCGTACCAGTTTTGTGCATAACCATGAAACACGAATCCACAGGAAGCCTTTGGACGTTGTTATTCATTCCGAGATGAACATGCGCATAATCACAATTGCTAACACAAAATCATACGTGATGAAGAGGGGCTGTGGTTTTATATCTACACTACTCGTATTAATTGTGTCACGGTATGGACTTTACTTATTTATTTTATAATTTGTCTTTATTGACTGTGAAACTCCGTCTGGGCAAAACCCATTTTCAGTGGAGGCCTAAGGAGAAATAAGATAACACTCATAAGGGGGTTAAAGAAGTTTAACTCAGAACAAGAGTGCATAAAAGAAAAATATGAGGAAATGGTGAGAAATTTGCAAGTAAGGGAGATGGCTAATTATCCTTTACATAAATTAATATTAACAGTTTAACAACAGACAGAACTTTAGTGTTTTTTAAGAGATATATAGTGATGTAAACAGGTGCAGCACAAAATTATTTACTGGATATAAGAGATCTGACAAAGAGGAAAAAAAACATCATTTGGAACTGACATGGAATGATAAAATAATATGGACTAATGTCATGCGTACATGCTCTGGCTTATGTTATTTAGGGTTAAAAAGTAAAAAAATATGCTGTGGAATTCAGAACACTCCTCACCTTTTGGATAAATTGCCTACCGCAGGTGGGTCAATTTATTCAACAGTGTTAAAATGCACTTCAGATACAGCTGTAGCCATAATGAGAAAGATCTCATTATTGTTTCATTAGCATATCTCTGAATTGCCTCTTTTTAACATGAATGCTGTCAAACTTGATGGTGGCAGTGTTTCCATGGTGGCTGGTACCTCGCATTGGCAAAGGTACTCCACTACAGTGAACATACCCACATATTCAGACAGACACACACACACACACACACACACACACACACACACACACACACACACACACACACACACACACAGAGTCTCCATGATATCCAGACTTAGGCACACACATCTACCCTTGAACAACAAGCAATCACAATTGATCACAGTCACAAAAACACTCAGTCATTCACCCATACACACTCCAACCCACACACATGTGCACAGAAACACAGACACACCCACATTTATAGATTCATGCCTCTACAGACACACGCATACTCTCCACAGACTAAAACTCTCCACCCTACATCTTTGAACTTACCTGCACCTTACCTGCTTCCATGCGATTGAATGGGTGATCGCTGTCCACTTTTTCATCCAGCAGTGGTAATTTATACAGCCAAGTGATTTTCTGCATAAATCATGACATCCTGGCGTTTTCGGGGGACAGCAAATGACTGATTAGTATTAGCCACTCCCCCGGATTGCCACACTAGTATGCAGCTCTGCCAATGGGATTCTCTCCTTGTTAAAGCTCCTCCTAACAGGATTCCTCAGTGGTCTAAGACTCTGGAAGGCTTTTACTGTAGATGGGAAATGACTATGTTAAGGCTTCCACCTACAGTAAGCCTTTCCAAATTGCATGGATGGATGTATTACTAATAAGACCATGAAGGGGGCTGATAATGGATGATAGAATAAAGGAATTAGTTAATAGGGTTTTTTGCAATATTTGTGTGTGTGAATTATAATAAAGGGATGATGATTTTTGAGGAAATAAAGCATTTTTTGTGGTGGACATACATTATAGTGAATGAGGATTTAAACTAAGATGTGTATAACAAAGGAGGCAAAAGCATACAAGATGTAAAGATTTTTAAAGATTGTTTGAAAATAGGAGATTTCTGGTTAGGAAAGAGACAGTCCTCATATATCTCAAGGATAGGGTTAGAACAGATTGATTTGTTTTATATTCTAAAAAGACATTTAACAGAAATTAAGGGAGAAAGAGTATGTTATGTTTTACTAATCACTGTTCTAAGTGGAACTTGTCTAGATCTAACAAAAACATAATTAAAATGGGGAAGGGTACTGAAAGATTGACTCTGGCACAGACAGAAATGATGAATAGAAAAAGAAGATTAAACATTTATGGGACAACCATGGTGGTATAACAGATTTTTAGGAGAATGGATAGAGTTGTGGGTTTCTTTACAGGGAAATCTAGGGAAAAATATTCAACAAAGGAGGAAAACATGAAAGAGGAATAGAAGAAGTTAAGGAATACAAAAATATAGTCAAAAGAGTGAGGCGGGGATTCAGAAGCAGTAAGGCTGCAGCAAAAGAGCCTTTTAGTGTGATCATGAAAACCAGCAATTCGGAGGTGCAGTGAAGAAAGACCTCATTATTGGCTAGTCTGCATGTTTCTGAATTTCTCAGTGATTACTATAAGCACTAAGAAGTACTTTTATGCAGTAATCATCACTGACGGCCCATGCATTGCATTGACACAGGCACCCAACTCATTTATTCCTCCATATCATACATGCATCCAAATACACACACACACACACACACACACACACACACACACACACACACACACACACACACACACACACACACACACACACACACACACACACACACACCACCCCTTACCTGTCCCTGAGCTCATAGACCATTCCCAGTATTGCCTTTTAGTTTTCTACTGTTCCTCATAAATCAGAAATGATTGCACACACACACACCACCCCTTACCTATCCCTGAGCTCTTACACCATCCCCAGTATTGCCTTTTAATTTTCTACTGTTCCTCATAAATCAGAAATGATTACACACACACACACACACACAATACACACATCACCCCATACCTATCCCTGAGCTAATAGACTGTCCTCAGTATTGCATTTAGTTTTTCACTGTTCCTCATAAATCACAAATAATTATAGTCAGAAATGACAGACATTAGAGTTTCGTTTATCTTATTGTTAAGAAAATGCATTGGGATGCAAGACCTGTTGTTCTTTTAAATGGATTAGAGTAACACACTTAGAATGACTCCCTGGTGTCATCTGCTGCTCCTCCTCGCTTTGTACAGAAGTCTTCATCATAGCCCCCAAAAGTCACAGACCATTACAGTCAAGTCAGTAATACCAGACATTAAAGTTTCGTACTTCGCAATATTCATAATATGCATTGTGTTCTAAAACCTCTGATTTGATTGTTGTCAATTGTCATTTATCCTTGACTTTTGGCTTACTGTTCTGATTCTCGGAACCAGCTCAGACGTTATATAGCTCGTGCCAGCCAAAAACTCTTGAGCTAAGTTCTACCTACAATACCTCTCTCCATATTATTTCAGATCTCATTTGCCACTCTTGTTGCAAGACACATCAGCTCTTTTCTCTCACAGCTAACTAAAAATTTCTTTTGTTGTTAATAATTAATCTTATCTTTTTCTATATCTAGATATATATTTGTATACTCTTTATCTCTTCTACCCACTTTCTGGTCAAGTGAGTGTTTTTTCCCTAACATATGGTATTTTGTCTTAACCGTCGTTGATAGTACCTCTCCCTGTCTTTCTCTGCCTCCATAGGTAGCTGTCTCCTACCATAGTTGCCAATATCTTTCCCCTTCTCTACCTCTCAGGTAACCTTAATCTACCATTGTTGGTAGTTTTTCCTTTATTTCCTTCTGTCTCTGCTGTGTGTGTGAGTGTGTCTGCCGCCTGTTGACCACTACTTTCTTTTTTGGCATCTCAACATGACTGAGAAGTCGAAAGGCACTATGGGCTTTAAACAGTGCCAAGATTGTGAACGGAAGATGCCCAACTCAATGGAAACTCTTCCTGTATATGTTGTTCGGGCCCAGCTCATCTGGACCAGGAATACATACATGCATACAAATATTTCAGGCACGGGCATTAATGACCTTCTAGCTTGCCAATATGCCAAAACACTTATTCCCATAATAAGTGTCCAGGCTGTTCTTAAAAATATATAAACTAGGAATGTACTGTCTGCCAGGCTTTCAGCAACTGGGCCTTGGTTGAATGTAGCCACAAATTAATATTAAAAGGCTAATTAAGTCTTCTTTTGAGAAAGCTTTGTCCAAGATCAACACATCACCCACTAATTCAGACTTTGGAACCAAGAAAAGTCACTCGGTGCCACCATCTCCTTTGGTACTGGTGGCAAAAAAAGCATAAGCCTTCCACTCCCACCACTTCAGTGGAACCAAAGGCTAAGGTTCTGAGACTTTCAGAACAGACAACCTCCTCAGCACCATCTACTATGGCACCACAAACCTCGGTGTCAGTCTCTTCGGTACTGACATATTCAGTTTCCCGGTTCATGCCAACCTCTCCTGCTGCACCTACACAGACATTGGAACCTCCATGTTTGTCGAAATCAGGCATAAATTTCACACCCAGGGCAAGGTACTCACCCTCTATTGACCCCTTCGTGGGGCAGCTTCCCAGTTCTTTCCTTGAAAGACCAGAATCCCCTTCAGGATTATTTGTCCATTCCTCCAGACGTCTCACTGAAGTAGATGTCATGAAGTTGGTGAATCATCTCCGAGTGGTCAGGGGTCTTTCTGTCTCCTCCCAGGCCCCTCTCCCTTCTGGAGTTGGGGCTTTTTCTCCCTGGACTCCACCAAATCTTCCTCCTCTAACCTTCTTGGAGGGCTTAGAGCTTCACACTCTGATCTCCATGGTTCCAGCTGTTCTGGTGCCAACAGCCTTCCCCCTTTGTTTACAGGATCTGCCCTGACTTCTTTGGTTCCTTCAGATCCAACGGACTGCTGGGACAGTGGCTCTGGTGTTTGGTCCGAGAGGTTTGGCTCAGCTCCAGCCTTTTACTCAGAGTCGCCCTTGACTCTGAGAACCTTGACAGCTGTGGGCTCTTTCTTGGCTCCTGCTTTGGAGGTGGGTCTCTCAGAGCAGGGTGTGACCTTGGTTCTGAGATTGTCTTTCTCAATTTTGGGCTCCCATCCCTCTTCAGGGGGGGCCTGCCTTCCAGGTAATAGAGAGGGCATTGGCCTCTGCAGGCTCTCAGCTGGCCCCTTCTGTGATGGAGTTTTATCCCAAGACTCCTTCTTGCCAGAGCTGCCACCAACCTCCATGCCTGGACAGTGGGCACCTAGACTGCAAGATCCCCCTACACAGGGGCTCTCTTCTTTTCAGTCTTCCTCAGAGATTCCCACTGAGGAACTACCCCAGAAAAAGAAGTTTAAGAGGAAACACTTAGATTTCCCCCGAGGAATTGGTCATGGAAGACATAGACTTTGATGATGGGGAGGGTTCCCCCTGGTCGCCCCCAGAAGGCATCTCCTTCTGAGACATCTAGAGATTCTGAAACAGAGGGGTAACTGGAAGCCCAAGGACCCTAACTCTGAGGAGTCAGTGTACTTGCAAGCTTTTGGTGCTCACCCATCTACTTCTTGGGTGACCTTTTCCACTGATGATCTTATTAAATTGATTCTGCAGCAGGCGTGGAAGGCTCCTGATTCTGTAGAACCAATTCCCCAGCATTGGGCAAAGGGGTTAGCAGTAGATGCTATCGTGGTGGTAACAGATTTGGAAAGAGGGTATATGCTTCATCAATCTTCGTGTTAAGGTCTTTGAGTGTTATAGTACATTTCACTATGCTCTAGAGGGACCTGATCAAGGAGCTATCAGATACCCTAGCAGTAGCTGTGTCAGAGGGGGTACAGGATAAACTGGCCTCCCAGCTAGTCACCCTAGAGTCTATTTCCAACTTGTCCATGAGGCATATTGCGCATGCAGCCAAAGGGGTGACCAGGGCAGCCAGTTCAGGCATTCCCATAAAATGACACACCTGGATGTGCTTGTGTGAGTTTGCAGAGCCATTTAAGTCTTCTTTTGTCAATGCTCCCTGTGATAGATCTTCTTTATTTGACCCCAAATTCAAAGAAATTCTAGTCAGATGTGAGAAGGATGGAAAGACCCTATCTGCAGTGGGCATATGTTTTTCTGCTCCCCAACGTTCCTACTCTAAGAATCAGAGGAGCAATAAAATGTGGTTCAGAAAATCCCATGGGCCTTTTCAGGACACACGTGCTGAAGGCTCCCCTCAAGACAGAGGGGAGAGCTCGAATGGAAGATGCTGACCCTGAGACAGAAGTAGCCCACAGAATCAGTCATCCAGAGATTCTTTCTATGGACAATCCTACCAGCAATCTTGAAAGGGGCCTGATTGCTTACCTCTGGAAGCAGTCGGGGAAGATTTTCACTGCACTCAAGAGCCTGGCGACAAATAACTTCAGATGCTTGGGTGCATAGGATCATTGCCAGAGGCTACCATATCCCTTTTACTCTCTTTCCAAGATCAGAAAGAAGCCTCCCCAATGTTCCATACGATGAGAGGGACCAAGCAGCCTTAGAAATTCAAACTCTGCTAGAAAAAAGAGTCATTCAACAAGTCCCACCAAACCAGGTAGGATCTGGATTTTACTCAAGGTTCTTTTTAGTGCCAAAGTAGACAGGGGACTTCAGGCCAATATTAGATCTTATCCTTCTTTTTAGAGGAAAATGATTGGATGTGCTGTATAGATCTTCAGGACACTTATTACCACATAAAAATGGATAAACACTCCTGAAGGTTCCTCCAATTTTGGCTAGGAACCAGTCATTTTCAGTTCAAAGTGCTGCCCTTTGCTCTCACCACAGCCCCCATGGTGTTCACCAAGTGTCTGGCAGCAGTAGCAGCTCACTTGAGACTGCATGGATTCCGGGCGTTTTCTTGTCTAGACTACTGGCTCATCACCACTCCAACAAGGCATCTACTGCTTCAAGCAGCAGACTTCATTCTGCACCTGTTTGCTTGTCTGGGCATTAAAGTGAATCTGTCAAAATCTCAGCTAAGTCCCATTCAAGATCTAGAGTTTATAGGAGCGCATCTGAATGCCATGTCTTGTGTAGCTTCCCTTCCTCTTCACAGGCTACAGAAGATAAAATCCCAAGTACAAGCTATTCTCTCCAAAGAAAAGGATCCTGCACTTCTAGTCCTCCAAGCTTTAGGCAGTGACCATTACCTTGGTTCCACTAGCGAGATTCCACGTGATGTTGCTGCAGTGGCTTCTAGCATCCCAATGGTGCATCCTTACCCATCCAATGACATACCCAATTCTTATCACCAGATGCTGCAAGAAGGACTTATTCTAGTGCATGGAATCAGAGGAAATTCTTTTGGACCATCCCTTCATTCCCCCTCAACCCAAGGCTATAGTGACTATGGATGCCTCCCAGATGAGGTAGGAGAGGCATTATCTGGGAAGAACAGTCCAAGGCTCTTGGTCCCCAGTAGAGGCCAACCTGCATATCAGTGTCCTGGAATTAAGGGCACTAATGTTAGTGCTGCAAGCCTTTCAATCTGTCCTCCCTCTAGGAACTATTGCAGTTCATTCAGACAACATGTCAGTGGTCTGGTACATCAACAGACAGGGCAGAACCAAATTATATCCCCTGTGTCAGGAAGCTGTTAGGAAGCTGTTAGAGTGTGGCAATGGGTGATATCCTCCAACTGCTTTCTAATAGCAATGCACTTCTCAGGGAGCTCAAACATGATAGCAGACAAACTGAGCAGATGTTTTCTCCTGCCTCATGAGTCATTTCTCAGTCCCAGAGTGGCAAAGGAGATTTTCCATCACTGAGGCCAGCCTTGCTGCGACTTCTTTGCATCACCCCAAAACAAGTGGAGCAGCTATTTTGACCTAATTCCTCCTCAGTGGGAGTCCCCAAGAGATACTGTCCTTCTTGATTGGCCCTCGGGTCTACTCTGTGCCTTTCCCTCTTCCCTCTGATTCCTGTCTCCTTGAAGAAAGCCAGCAGGTTGAGAAGCAAAGTGATCTTCATTGCGCCCTTCTGGCCTCGACAAGTTTGGACCCCCTTTCTGTGACCTCATCTAATTCAGCGTCAATGGATTCTGGACCCTGTTTTGGATCTGTTGTCTCAGTCACAGGGACTGGTGCACACCAAACTTGAGAACCTGAAGCTTACAGATTGGTTCCTCCAATTCTGTTAGTTGCCAGGCAGAATAATTTAACCTCACCAGTTCAAAACATTCTACTGACTTCCCATAGACCATCCAACAGAAAACTCTACCTAAGCAAGTGGAAGAGATTTTCTATTTGGGCATGCAATAATGATTTGAATCTCTTCTCTGTACCGGGTTGAAAATATTCTGGAGTTTTTAGCCATATGTTTTGATCAAGGAGCTTCTCCTTCCACAATTAAGGTCCAATTAGCTGCCATTTATAATTTTCACAATGGTTTTGAAGACCATTCACTGATTTCCCGTAGATTATATAAAGTGTTCATGATAGGGGCTTTGTGATTAAAATCTCCGTTTAAAGACACTCTAGCCCCTTGGGATCTGACCTTGGTTTTGCAGTCTTTATTGCCCCCCCCCCTTGAACCAGTGGTGACATGTCACTTAAAAGTTTCTCTCATGGAAAACTGTTTTTCTGATAGCCATCACCTCTGCCAGAAGAATTTCTGAGATACAAGCATTATGTTCAAACTCCCCATATTTGGTCTTTCTTAAGGATAGGATTTCACTAAGAACCAACCTATCTTTTCTTTTTAAGGTGGCCTCAGAATCCAATATTAATCAAACTATTGACTTACCTGTTTTTTTTTCCAGTTTTTCCAACAAAAGTGAATATTGTTTACATTTGCTGGACGTTTATAGACAATTACGTTTCTACCTCAACAGGAATAAAGAATCTAGAAAATGGAGCAGTTGTTTGTATCCTTTTCTGTTCCAACTCTGTGAAAATCTGTTTCAAAAGTTACCTTGTCAAAATGGCTAAGAGACTGTATTACTTTCTTATGCAATAAAAAGAATCTCAAGTTACCAGTGCCTGTGAGAGTGCACTGTACTAAATCAATAGCCACGTCTGCTGTTTTCCATTCCAAAGCTTCCATGGATGAAATATGAGCAGCAGCAACCTGGGCTACTTCACATACCTTTATCATTCATTACAAATTGGATATGGCCTCCAGGGAAAGAATATCCTTTGGCTCTATGGTTCTCATGAATATCCTTCCATAAGGCCACCCAGGACCTAAAGTAGCTGGGAACTCTGCCCCAAAGGTCAAGGATAAATGAAGACTGACAATATCAAATAAAGACGTTATGTACTTACCATAACATTCCATCTGTTGTCGCTCTTCATTCATCCTTGACACCCCACCCTCCTTCCCCCTCCTGCAGACTTCTTGGAGGATCGGACACTTGTCCTGGTAATGTTATCAGGTTTGACCTTGGACATGGCCTTTTCAATTCTGTTTACAAATTCCTTTGTCTTTCTACGTAGCTGCAAACTCGATCTGAGGAAATATGGAGAGGGATATTGTGGGCAGAGTCTTAACTTGAGAGCTTTTGTCTGGAGCGAGCTATGTAACAGCTGAGCCGGTTCAGAGGATCTGAACTGTAACCCAAAGGTCAAGGATAAATGTAGATCAACAATACCGATGGAACATTATGTAAGTACATAACTTCTTTTTCTATAACTTTGAAGGTGGACTAGGGTACAATTAAAGAGTGTTTCTTGTGTCTAGTGTTCCCCCAAACTTCTTTTGTACTGCAAAACTTGTTCTAGTACGTTTTGAAGTAATTTAAGGTTATATTTCAAAATCCCTGGTGTTTAGTGTCCTCCCTCCCAGTATTACAGGATTTGCTTCTTAGTCTAGCGAAGTTTACAGATATGACTGCCACACATTCCCACACACAGACATACACACACAGACACTCCGTGTACATTAAATGCAACCCCCTCACTTGACTGCACTCGTGTAAATACTCACCCATACACAAACACACACGTACGCACACACTCATCTGAGTCCACTTATACCTCTGCATACACTCAACGCAGCTACACACATACAAACATGCACATGCTAGGCAACACTACCAGTCTGCTAACCTTCTGGGCACTTACCTTTGATGTAATCTCACCCACTGAAAGTAATAGATAAGCACAAGCTAATGGCTGAGTTAAGTAATGCGGCTGTCATAGTGTTTTACGCAGCCGGCGCAGGATATTGGCTGAGTTAAGTAATGTGGCTGTCAGTAGTGTTTTACGCAGCCGGCGCAGGATATTGGCTGAGTTAAGTAATGCGGCTGTCAGTAGTGTTTTACGCAGCCGGCGCAGGATATTGGCTAAGTTAAGTAATGCGGCTGTCAGTAGTGTTTTATGCAGCGGGCGCAAGCTATTGGCTGAGTTAAGTAATGCGGCTGTCATAATGTTTTACGCAGCCGAGCAGTTCTTTAAATCATTTACAGCTGCTGGAGAACTTGTATATCATTTTTTTCTGTTGCGGTTTGTCATTATTTATTTTACTATACTTATAAATGTATGCCTGAGAGTCTGAGGTTTACAGGAAGGAAGAAATA
The DNA here is from genome assembly GCF_019279795.1 of Protopterus annectens. Lineage (NCBI taxonomy): Eukaryota > Metazoa > Chordata > Ceratodontiformes > Protopteridae > Protopterus > Protopterus annectens. The sequence goes on along the minus strand of NC_056732.1, from coordinate 45,976,469 downwards.
AATGAATTAGTGAGCTGAAGGTTAAGACTGTTAGTGAAGATGGCAAAATGCAGTTGGAAAATGAAATAACATTAGGTGATCTGAATTCTGCATTAAGTATGGTTACTAACAATGCCGTGCCAAGAAAAGATAGAAAATGGAAATAGATTTTATAACGACTTGGCTAAAATAAAATAAGACATTTGTTGATGTATCAATGGTTGAGAGAAGGTATTGAAAATTAAAAAAAAAAGTTGTTGAAATTGTTATTAAAGTTGGAAAAAAATGGGATGATGATATTTAAAATGCGAGACTAATTGACTTTCTGATGCAGATTATAAAAATATCATGAAAATTTTACAAGTCCGGATGAGAAGAGGTTTACAAGAAGTGTTGTTGCAGGGTACATATGGCATGCCATATAAACAGACTGAATAACTATCCAGGTTTGTTAATGAGGTAGTGGAAGTGATAACAAATAAGAAAGAAGGTGTGAAGTTAGAATCCTGTGACATAAACGCCTATAATTTGAATAATGAGCAGGTGTGGTATATGTTGGAAGGTTATGTTTTGGAAGAGACAGTTATGAATTTTAAAAGCTTTAAAAGCCTCTCTAAAACAACACCTTCTTAAGTCTTGGCTCTGCACATGTTTAACTCCATGCTAACCCCCTCTACCTCTGAATTCCATTTTATCCTCAGCCTCTTTTCCCCCTGTATACCTACAAAGCCCCACCAAGAATTCGTCCTCCCCCTCCCTAACGTTAGTCCACATTCTTCTTTCTGTCTCTCAATCCCCTCTATGTGTATACTTTCCCAAATTTATTACGAAAATGTCTCCCTCATTATAATTAATGTTAACATGATGCCATTTACATCAACTGTTATTCTGCTCAAGTAAGCTACTTTGGATACATTATTATTGTTTCATTAAGTTATGTTACATTTTAAACAAAAACCTAAGCAACTGAGAGCATTTTTTATTTTAAACCCTAATTCTTGTAATGTAATCAGTAAAATGTTTAACTAACACTATTGTTATAAAAATTGTAATCTACTTGTGTATGCTAGAAAAATTTTAATCTACCTATACATGTTACTAAACATATTGTGTAAATTCTAACTAATACTATTACTGAAAACATTGTAATCTATCTTGCGAATGTACCTAATGTCTTAAGGTGGAGCTTTTCTCCCTCCACTGAAAACGGGTTATTCGACCCAGTCAGAGTATACCAGTTAACAAATGTCAAATAAATAAATCTATTTCACTGGTGGAATTGTTAATGAAGGGATGGATGCTTGACAGAATAAAAATGTATAACCCAGTGAGACAAAGTTGTCTATTAAGTAGAGTGAATGTTTTTTTTTTTGGGGGTCTGGTAATGATTGCTCTAATGGCTTTAAATGAAAATAGTCTAAGGCTTGATTGGAAGTCAGAAAAAGAGCACAAATTCCAGAAATGTAGGCTTATGATGATGATGTAACATTGTGAAAAATAAATTATAGATGATGGAAATAATAAGATAGAAAGAAGACTACAGCTTGTAAGATTAAACAAATAAACCAGGAAAGAAGTAAAGAAAGAGGTAATTAGGTGGAGCATATTTTACAGAGAAAGAGATTAAAAGATGTTAGGAACAGTGCTTTGTAAAAAGTAAAGTGTGAAGGAATGGTGGGATATTACTAAAAGGAAAAAGTGAGTAATCGATGGAAAGTTTTTAACTTATCTTGTCAAAAGAAGGTTTATTTGATGAATGTCAAATTAATGGGTATTGTTAGCTATATGGCAGGGATATACATTATGTTATATATAATATAAAATATTATGAAGGAAAATGAGTTGTATATATTTTTGGTGGATTTCAAGATTAAATCCTATTAAGAAGTTAATGTATAAAGAGAGATGATATTTTTACATACTGGAATTTTTTAGTGTCATTAGATATTTTCATTATGAGTAAAATAAAAGTAAAAAAGTATTTTATGTAAGGTAAATTCTGAGAGATATTCAGTTAAATTTAGGAAAGTAAAATTAATTTGCAGAAAGTAAGAAAGTTAAAGAATATCAAGTAGAATATTTTCAGTAGAAACTGAATTTGGATAATTCAGAGAAAAACAATGTGAAAATAATGCTGGAACAATATTTAAACAACGGGTATAAATGTTTAAGGAAAAAAGAAATAAGTAAAAGAAGAAAGGAAATACATAAAGAAATGTATGAGGGCTTGTTTTATTTAGAGAATGCCACTTAACTTCCTGTGAAAGGTAACATAAAAATATAAAGTGTATGGAGAATAAAAGTGTAATTTGAAGAAGATTCTGTATGTGTGTTTTTTTTGAAAGAAGTAGAATCAAGGATTATGGGGGAAAACTACAGCATGTTTACATTTGAGAAGATAAAACATAAGTATTTACATAATACTGTGTGGTGATTATATACATTTGAGAAGATAAAACATAAGTATTTACATAATACTGTGTGGTGATTATATATGTTTGAGAAGATAAAACATAAGTATTTACATAATACTGTGTGGTGATTATATATGTTTGAGAAGATAAAACATAAGTATTTACATAATACTGTGTGGTGATTATATACGTTTGAGAAGATAAAACACAAGTATTTACATAATACTGTGTGGTGATTATATATGTTTGAGAAGATAAAACATAAGTATTTACATAATACTGTGTGGTGATTATATACGTTTGAGAAGATAAAACATAAGTATTTACATAATACTGTGTGGTGATTATATACGTTTGAGAAGATAAAACATAAGTATTTACATAATACTGTGTGGTGATTATATATGTTTGAGAAGATAAAACATAAGTATTTACATAATACTGTGTGGTGATTATATATGTTTGAGAAGATAAAACATAAGTATTTACATAATACTGTGTGGTGATTATATATGTTTGAGAAGATAAAACATAAGTATTTACATAATACTGTGTGGTGATTATATACGTTTGAAAAGATAAAACATAAGTATTTACATAATACTGTGTGGTGATTATATACGTTTTAGAAGATAAAACATAAGTATTTACATAATACTGTGTGGTGATTATATATGTTTGAGAAGATAAAACATAAGTATTTACATAATACTGTGTGGTGATTATATATGTTTGAGAAGATAAAACATAAGTATTTACATAATACTGTGTGGTGATTATATACGTTTGAGAAGATAAAACACAAGTATTTACATAATACTGTGTGGTGATTATATATGTTTGAGAAGATAAAACACAAGTATTTACATAATACTGTGTGGTGATTATATACGTTTTAGAAGATAAAACATAAGTATTTACATAATACTGTGTGGTGATTATATACGTTTGAGAAGATAAAACATAAGTATTTACATAATACTGTGTGGTGATTATATATGTTTGAGAAGATAAAACATAAGTATTTACATAATACTGTGTGGTGATTATATATGTTTGAGAAGATAAAACACAAGTATTTACATAATACTGTGTGGTGATTATATATGTTTGAGAAGATAAAACACAAGTATTTACATAATACTGTGTGGTGATTATATATGTTTGAGAAGATAAAACATAAGTATTTACATAATACTGTGTGGTGATTATATATGTTTGAGAAGATAAAACACAAGTATTTACATAATACTGTGTGGTGATTATATATGTTTGAGAAGATAAAACATAAGTATTTACATAATACTGTGTGGTGATTATATATGTTTGAGAAGATAAAACATAAGTATTTACATAATACTGTGTGGTGATTATATATGTTTGAGAAGATAAAACATAAGTATTTACATAATACTGTGTGGTGATTATATATGTTTGAGAAGATAAAACACAAGTATTTACATAATACTGTGTGGTGATTATATATGTTTGAGAAGATAAAACACAAGTATTTACATAATACTGTGTGGTGATTATATACGTTTTAGAAGATAAAACATAAGTATTTACATAATACTGTGTGGTGAATATATACGTTTGAGAAGATAAAACATAAGTATTTACATAATACTGTGTGGTGATTATATATGTTTGAGAAGATAAAACACAAGTATTTACATAATACTGTGTGGTGATTATATATGTTTGAGAAGATAAAACACAAGTATTTACATAATACTGTGTGGTGATTATATATGTTTGAGAAGATAAAACATAAGTATTTACATAATACTGTGTGGTGAATATATACGTTTGAGAAGATAAAACATAAGTATTTACATAATACTGTGTGGTGATTATATATGTTTGAGAAGATAAAACACAAGTATTTACATAATACTGTGTGGTGATTATATATGTTTGAGAAGATAAAACATAAGTATTTACATAATACTGTGTGGTGATTATATACGTTTTAGAAGATAAAACATAAGTATTTACATAATACTGTGTGGTGAATATATACGTTTGAGAAGATAAAACATAAGTATTTACATAATACTGTGTGGTGATTATATATGTTTGAGAAGATAAAACACAAGTATTTACATAATACTGTGTGGTGATTATATACGTTTGAGAAGATAAAACACAAGTATTTACATAATACTGTGTGGTGATTATATATGTTTGAGAAGATAAAACATAAGTATTTACATAATACTGTGTGGTGATTATATATGTTTGAGAAGATAAAACATAAGTATTTACATAATACTGTGTGGTGATTATAAGATGAGATGAGGAAATTTAGTCAGTGCCATAGTATAAAGGGATAAAGTCTTAACTATGCACCTGGTGACCCGAATTTAATTAGTGACACAGACATCTGAGGACTGGGGGCGCCCATCCGATGGGTGGATGGTATTCATCTAGGCATTCCCTGTAAAGAGACATGGTGCATAGGGGTGAATAGCCTTCAGATATAACAGGTGAAGGCGGGGAGGGGAATCAAGGAGAAAGTCATAAATGTAAAAATCCCTCTGTGGAAGCAGTCAGTAGTACAACCTCCCAGGATGCTTTTAGGTTCCACACTAGGCCAGCTTTAGAATGGAGATAGTCCAGGGACTGTAGGAGAGGCTGGTAGACGTGGTGATGGATTGGGGCACTGGAGTAATCAGGATAGAATGAAGCAGAAGGGGGGGAAATGAAATTCGGAAACATGAAAGGTAGACTGAATAATTATGTCAGGTTCTTATTTTATTTGATAGGGAAATTACATTAAATTTTGTATAATAAGCTTTCAGATTTTAAAGAATTTATTAAAAAAGTTAAGATTTTTTTTTATGGTAAAAAGGGTGGAAGGGTTTGAAAAACATGTTTTCATGTAAATGTGTATATAAGTACATCTGTGTAAGTTAGTGGAAAGAATTTTTTATTGATTTTCTTATGGTTTTTTTTTAAATTTGCATATGGTAAAAAACTCTAAAGAACTCTGACTCTTTTTGTAAGGCATCATTGGCTGTTTTACATCCACATAAGCTACCACCAACTCAGTTAGATCGGACCTTAGTTTAATGTGTTATGAAAAGGATGGCGCTCTCAAGAATGCCGTACCTCTCTCATTCTGTACTGCAACGTCCGCTTTGGTTAATGAATCCATGCATCTGGTGTAGAAATAGAACACACACATTTTAATCTTCCAGCATCAGTGGTAATTTAATCTTCCAGCATCAGTGGTAATTATGCTATTAGCTGAGATACTGACTTTATATTTCAGAGCTGCAGGTCAAAGTTAAAATCACTCACTCAGCAGGATTTTATCCACTTCAGACTGACCCCACTGCCTCCAGTGAAATCTTATGACGAGTACTTGAAACTTAACAAAGATAATGCTGCATGATACACACAGGTGCACACACACCCACACACACACACACACACCCACATGCTTATTTTAGGGGTTAACAGTAATTATATTTTTCATATGTTGAAGACAAGAAGGGGAGGTTTTGGAAAATAATGTGTGTGCGCGCGTGTGCGTGCCTGCGTGTGTGTTTGTGTGTGTGCTTGTGACAGCTGTTTATTACTTGAATCGTGGCAATTGCTTGAGCAGTAAGTAAAATGTAAAAGCCAAGTTAGTTGTGCACCGTTCACATGCATGTACCATTAAGCTAATGTTAAATAAATCAGTTGGCCACAACAATTTAAAAATGAATAATAAAACTTTTTATTTGAAGTAAAATTAAGCAATGCAGTTTGTAAAGTCATATTTACAGGCAGCTTTTAAACTCATACAAATAAAATACAAAATAAATGCATTTAAACAGTCGGCATAAACAAAAATTGTAACTGAAAGCTTGTCTGGATCTATCACTAGTCATGTCTAAAGTGATATACTGGATTTCTATCTACTTTTGACTTAGATGTCCAAATAGTAGTTGTATAACTCACAAACAAATGGAATCCAATTTCTGTTTGGTACAAAAATGCAATCAACCTACACAATCCAGATGTAAGGCAGTATATCTGACTAACAATCTTTTGTTGTCTACTTAGAAGACCCCAAGACAATCCTTTTTGTGTTCAAAAGTGAAATATGTTCTTCCTGTTCTTAATGTCTTTCAGCAATGGAGACAGTTTCAGTCCAACAAGCTAGTGTCCCACTAAGGTAATGTATCTATGCACTGAAAGTGTTTGCACATTTGAAGAGCACATTTAGTTTTGGTTTCAGTGGTGTTGCTGCCTTTCCAATGAAAGCAATTTTACACTCATTAAAGATGTATCTAATGTTGTCTGTTTCATTCTTCCTCACTAATGCGTTTGGATCCAGTCCTTGGATCCCACTTGGCCACATAGACTAGACTTTGGATCCAGCTCTTGAGCTTTTCCCTCTACTCATAATACTGTAGTCCATCCCCATTGCCCTAGATCACATTTTCCACCATTGTGGATAAATGTAGGTTCCATTCTTAAGCAGAGTAAGCAGATTTTCTTCCAGTTGTTAATTGTTACAATTTACATATTTTTTTCTTAAACATTGTTAGTTTTTTTCATATATCCACCCTCTTAGTGGTCACTGGCATTGGGAATTTTTTGCGCCTTTCTTTGACTTTCTACTAAATTTTAGTATTCTTTGTGCCATTATTGGTACTTTCCTTTACCTGTCGGGCATTTCTTTAAATGCCATAGCTGGTAATTTATTCCCTTCCTTTCTTTTCTTCTTCCAGGCTGTTTTGGCTAATATTGTCATTTTTTATTTGATAATTTCTGCCTAATGGCTACCTTTTCTTTACAAAAAAAAGGTGTTGTTTTTCTTAATTATTTTTTTTCTCCCTTTAACTATGTCAGAGAAACCAACCGGATTTAAAAAGTGCACTTTTTGTGGGCATAAGATCCCAAATTCGGATGCCCACAAAAAGTGAGTTTATTGTCTAGGACCAGACCATCTTAATACAGCCTGTTCAGTTTGCTTTACATTTAATTCAGGAGCTTTATCTGAGAGACGTAATAAACTCATCCTTAAATGGCTACTTCCTGCTTCTTCTGGAGCTTAAACCCCCTCTAAAACATCTAAATCCATTTCTTCAGATTCCAGGAAGAGGTCTCCTCTGAAGTCCCCAAGGGTTTCCTCAGAGCCAATGGAAAAGATCAGAAAAATCTCAGATCTGACCTCCTCAGATCATAAAACTTTTGGTCTTTCCTCAGATGCAAAACCATCATCGGATCCAGAAGGGTTGGATCCTATAGTTATATCCCCCTTGCGGTCTACTTCTTTGTCACATCCTAAGTCCTTGGATCTGGAAACCAGTTCAGCTCATAGAAGCCCTACCCCAGAGTATGCAGTAAAACCTGTTTCTCCTTCTCTGCCCACTCAGTTATTCCAGACTCTGAAAAAACATTCTTGACCCCCCTTCCACAGCATCTTCTAGGTCTTCCAGAAGCTTGTCAGAGGCGGATGTGGATAGGATGATGCATAAATTTCTCAGAGCTCAGATCCAGATGGGGGTTCTCCCAGCTTTGTCCCCTACTGGAGCCATGAGTGTGCCTACAAAGTCAATTGTTTCTCCCTCTCCGATCCGACCCGTAGTTTCAGAGTTCCAGAATCCGAGATCTGTGAGAGTTTCAGTGTTGAATCTGAGAAGAGTTCCTTTGTCCACTCTGATGGTTTACCTGACTGGCTCTGCTCCAATACTGTTGGATCAGAGCAGGTCTTGGAGTCGAGATGTCGTTGCCAGATCCGATGGGTTGAGTTTGGCTTTGTTTTTATCGGATCCTTCCTTTTCTGTCAGAGCCTTGGCCCTGGACAGCTCAGATCTGATTCTCCCCTTGAGGCTTGCACCTGGAGGTGGCCCTGACCTACTCAGTTTGGAAGCTTCGGCTCCAAGGAGGGAGGAAAAGGTTTCTCATGATCCCTCTGCATTCCCGGTGGTAGAAAGGGCTTTCTGTCTCCATAGAGAACTATTGTCTCATGTCTCAGATCCTATCCCCTATCTCTCTTTTGCTTCGAGCTCTGAGTCTGTCAGACCTACTCCACAGGACAGCCTGTTCCAGTTAGTCTGGACACAGTTCCACTAGAGGAACTCTTCCTCTCTTCTGATACCTCCCCTGAACATCCCACAGAGGAGGTTTCTTGGAAGAGGATGTGTAAGAGGAGACACACAGTCTCTCCCCCCATGGAGTCTGTCACTTAAGACACTGATTTTTATGAGGGAGAATGATCCCCTAAATCACCACCTGATTACATCTCCTTTGGAGATATTCTAGAAGTCCTTAAGCAGAAAGGTGGCTGGTCATCCCAAACTCCTCCTTCTGAAGAACTGGTGTTCCTTGAGGCTTTTAGTGCTGGACCATCTATGTCTTGATTGTCCCCCCTGGCGGGTGAACTTATTGGCCTGGTTTCCTGATGGGCATGGAAGGAGGTGGACACTATTGAGACCATACGCAAGCACCAGGACAAATTCTTTGCTCCTCCTTCAGACCATCCTCACTGGAGCAAAGGAGTCCCAGTTGAAGGTATAGTGGTGGCAGCAGGCACTAAAAAAGAGCTAGGTGAGCAGAGCTCATCTGTCCATCCACCGACCAGGGAGTCCATAGTGTTGGACAGATTTGGAAAGTGAGTGTCCGCCTCAGCTACCTCCTCTCTGAGGTCAGTTAATTACTTGCCATATTTCACAAGGCTGCCAAGAGATTTGACTAAAGACTAGTGAATTCTCTCTCTCAGTCCATGTCTGTTGAGGATTTCAAGAGGACCTCCTCTCAGCTGGCCATTCTTTTGTCTATTTCAAATGTGTCAATGGGGTTAATATCTCACACAGATGGGGGTACCTCACAAGCTGCTGGTTCAGGCATTGCCATAAGAAGACATGGCTGGATGCAGCTGTGTGACTTTGCAGAACCTTTTAAGACATCTTTTATTAATACCCAGTTCCATGGCACTGCATTGTTTAAGCCATCAGTTAAAAATATGCTTACTCACAGCGAAAAGGATGGAAAAACTCTGTCTGCTGTAGGAATCAAGTTTCAACGGACCTCCTCTAGAAACCAAAGAGGTGTTAAGAAAATGTCTGTAGTGGCTGCTGACTTGAGGCTCAGAGGATTCCTGGTGTTTCCATATCTAGACAATTGGCTCCTTACTGCCCCCCAGGCATAAACTTCAACAAGCCAGGGACTGTTTGCTCCATATTTGCAACACCTTGGTCATTTCAATCAGTCTTGCCAAATCACAGCTTGCTGCAGTTCAGAGCCTGGAATTCCTCAGAATGGTTTTGAACACTACCGCTCAGGTGGCAGCTTTACCTTTCCACTGCATTGCTTCTTTAAGACATCAGGTACAGGATATCCTTTCTCATCCTTCTCCTCCAGCAAGGTTAGTGCTTTGAGCATTGAGGTCCATTTCAGCTGCCATAGTAGAGCTTCCCTTATCACACTTCTTTATGCAAATTCTTCAGTGGACTATAGCTGTATAGTGGTCCAATCTACATCGTCCCCTGTCTTTTCAAATAAAACTCATTCTGATTTGCAAGCCCCACATTCATTGGTGGATTCAGTCTGATGATCTGTTTCTGGGAAGACCCTTTGTTCTACTGAATCCAGTTGCCACAGTGACCACGGACGCTTCCCAACTGAGGTGGGGGGCATTTCTTGTGAAGGACAGTCTAAGGCATGTGGTTCCCCCCAACAGATCAAATTACAGATCAATGTCCTAGAGATAACAGCAGTCCTTTTAGCACTGCAGGCATTTCAAGAATCTCTGCCTCTAGGGACTGTTGCAATTCAAACCGACAACATGTCAGTAGTCTGGTACATCAACAAGCAAGGAGGAACACGAACGTACCCCTTATGCAGAGAGGCCATGAGAGTTTGTGAATAGGTGATCTCTTCAGAGTGCTTTCTAATTGCGATGCACATTCTGGGGAAAACCAACAAGTTGGTAGACAAACTAAGCAGATCTATTCTGATGCCTCACGAGTGGTCTCTCAACTAGTCAATAGCATATATGATCTTCAGGCATTGGGGCCACCCTTGCTGTGACTTATTTGCCTCCCCTCTTAACAGCAAGTGCAGCAAGTACTTCTCTCTGATACCCACACAGGGGAAGCCACCGATAGATGCTCTGCTTCATGCGTGGCCCTCAGGTCTCCTTTATGCTTATCCTCCTCTTCCACTGCTTCCAAAATTCTTACAGAAAGCAAGGAGGCTGAAGAGCTCTGTAATCCATATTGTCCCTTTCTGGCTCTGGCAAATTTGGTTGCCCTTTCTACATCTTCATTATCCTCCATGGATACTTGAGCCTCGTTAGGATCGCCTATCTCATCCATTGGGGATTCAACATCCCAACCTTTTAGCCCTCAGGTTAACTGCATAGTTTCTCCACTTCCAGTAATACCAAGACAGTCCAGGCTCTAATTTCCATTCAGGCAACAAATCTTTCTCTCTCTTTTTTTCTAGATCATGTAAAGCTTTTATGAAGGATGTTTTTCTCCTCAGACCTCAAGCAAAGGATCCTTCACCACCTTGGGACCTTACAGTAGTCCTTCAGGGTTTAACTCAGAAATCTTTTAAACCATCAGACACATGTGAGCTAAAATTTCTATCATGGAAAATGGTCTTCTTGGTAGCTATAACTTCAGTGAAAAGAATTTCTGAACTCCAGGCTGTATCAGCGAAACACCCTTATATTATCTTTCATAAAGGTAGAGATCTGAAGTAGGAAACTTCATTTGATCATCAACCTGTGGGTATCGGATCTGACCTGGATCCAAGCCGGAAGCTTTCCAAGCTAGAAATCCGAGCTCCAAGCTCCTCCCCCTTACCCATAATACCCTGCCACCTCCTTCCAATCCCCAGATCTCGTTTGCCGCGGCTTTGTCAAGCACGGGTTTCTCGAGCTCCTAGCATTAGGCGATCTGTGAGTAAAAAAGTTCTTCAAAATCTTGTTAGTTTTTGTGTGTGTGGACAGTTAATTCCCTAGTTTAAACCCCTTTTCTGTTCCCTTGTAGTTTAAGCCTAGTAATTCCCCCTTTCCCCTTAGGTGTTTGTGTGAGGCACATGTGTGTTTTTTCGTTAGATATTATGGCCGAGGCCCCTAAGGCCATTTTTTCTAAGTGCATTGAGTGCGGCCATAAGCTTTCCCCAGTGGATGGCCACACTCAGTGCGTCCTCTGCCTGGGGGTACCACACTTGTCTTCGGGCTGCCAAATTTGTGCAGCTTTTAACCCCCAGGCCCTGAGGGATAGGAGGAATAAGCTGATTCTGGCAGGTCTTCTACACGCAGAGTCGGCTTCCTCCTCCTCTCCCTCAGTGGTTACAGCCGCAGCTACGGCTGCTCAGCCTGTTGTTCCCTCTCCCCTGGCTGGGACTCAACCTCCCATTTCTTCCCAGGGAGAGTGGAACTCTAGGAAAGGGAAGAAAGAGAGGGGAGAGAGAGAAAGAGAGAGAGAGAGGGGGAGAAAGAGAGGCATAGAAGCCACAAGCGGCGGGCCGACTCTGCCCCCTCGGTCCCGCCTGCCAAGCTGCTCTCCTCACCTCAGAAAATCTCTGGGCCTTCCTCCCCTCAGCTCCATTCTCCATGCTTCTCACCAGAGCCGGAGGAGGAGGCCCGACCATCTTCGAGGTCGTCGCGGTGGCCCTCCCAGCCAGCTTCGGTGGCCTCCTCTAGGTCGACCCGCAGTCTCTCCTATGCTGATATGGACCGGATGATGCGTTGTTTCCTCCACTGCAGATGGGAGTGCTTCTGCCTCCCCCGAGTTCAGCCCCACTTTTTGCCCCAATAGCTCCTTCTCCGATCCACTATCGGGTTTTGGAGCCTTCGGATCCGAGGAGTCCCGGAGCCAGGGAGTCGGCGCCGACAGTTATAGCTACCTCAACACCGGCCATGCCCTCGAGTTTGTTGGATCCCCTTTCGGATCCGAGCTCTCGGGGCCAAGAGCTGTGCGTCAGATCCGAGGAGGCCAGTTTGTTCTTGGCTCCGTTTTGGTCGGAGCACACTTCCCTCTCGGGTCCGAGCGCTTCGGCTCCAGCGCCGATCCTCGCACTGGATCCGAGGGTGTTAACCACGGAGCCCAGAGAGATTGGTTCACCCTCAGCTTTCGACGTGGTGGAGAGTGTTCTCTTGAGAGGTTCGAGACCCCCTACTCTTTCTTTAGATTCCGCCCCCACTCCCTTGCAGCTGGGCTTGTTTTCCATCATTCAGTCCCAGGGACAGCCTGAGTTGACGCCCCAGCCCAATCCACTGGCGGAACACGGCCCTGTTAGTAAGCCCTACTCAGATAGTCTCACCGAAGAGGTCCTCCACAAACGTAAGTGTAAGAGGAGGCACTTGGACTCCCCTGAGTCCCTCATGGAGGACACCGATTTGGAGGAAGGGGAAGGTTCCCCCAGGTCACCCCCCGAGGACGTCTCCTTTGGAGACATTATGGAACTGCTCCGCCTAAAGGGGGGGTGGTCAGCCCAAAAACCTTCCTCGGATGAGTTGGTGTTCCTGGAGGCGTTCAACGCAGGCCTGTCTACCTCTTGGGTGTCCCCTCCGGCCGACCCCCTGGTTGATCTCATCACTACCAGGGCGTAGAAGGAACCAGACACTGTAGAGCCAATCCCCAGGAGGCCAGACAGGATTCTTAGTCCCCCTGTGGACAGGACGGCTTGGAGTAAGGGTTCCCCAGTAGATGCCATGGTGGTGGCAGTAGCCACCAAGAGGGAACTTGCTCAGGATAGTTCCTCGATCCATCCCCCTGATAAGGAGTCTCGGACGATGGATCGTATCGGGAAGCGGATGTTTGCTTCAGCTACCTTTTCTATAAAGGCGCTGAATTATTTGGTCCATGTAATTAGACTTCAGCGGGATCTGGTGAAAGAATATGCTGAGTCTCCCCCTGAGTCCATGTCGGCCGAGGACAAACAGACTTTCTCGACTGGCATGGCCACTCTGAAATCTATTTCTAATACGTCTATGCGGCTACTTTCCCATGCCACGGAAGGAGTCGCTAGAGCCAGCGGGTCCGGTATCGCCCTAAGGCGTCACGCCTGGCTCCGGCTTTGTGACATTGCGGAACCTTTCAAGGTGTCCTTTGCGAACGCACCCTTCGACAGTTCTACTCTGTTTGGGAAGACCGTCCGCGACACATTGGTTCAGAGCGAGAAAGATAGGAAGATGCTGTCTGCCGTTGGAGTCCGCTTCTCGGCTCCTCAAAGGTCCTTTTCTAGGAACCAGAGAGGAAAAAAGAAGATGTGGTTCTGGAAGTCTCAGCAGTCCGGTTATTCTCCAGACCCTTCATCCTTCAGAGGCAGAGGGGGACAAGGTGGACGACGGCCCAGAGGCAGGGGGGGGGGGCGAAAAATTTTGGGTTGCGGGAACCTTTTTCTGACTGACCCACGCAGCAGCCTGAGGAGTTGCCCGACTGCTCCTCTCTGGAGGCAGTCAGGGGGCATTTTTCGAAGCACTTGACACAATGGGAGTCCATAACATCAGATCGCTGGGTGCTTCAAATAATATCCAGAGTTTACTCTGTCCCTTTCATAAATCTGCCTCCTCAGTCGAGGCACCTCCCCAATGTACCACCCAGTCAAAGGGAGGCTGCAGCTTTAGAGGTAAAAAAGCTGCTAGAAAAAAGAGCCATCCAGCACATTCCCCAGGACAATCCGGATTAGGCAATTACTCCAGGTTCTTTTTGGTGCCAAAGAAGATGGGGGACTTAAGGCCGATCCTCGACCTTTCAACAATGAATCTCTTCATTGCCAAGGAAAAATTCCGGATCATCACGCTTCAATCCATTCTGCCCCTGCTGCAGGAGAAGGACTGGATGTGCTCCATAGACCTCAAGGATGCATACTATCACATTCTCATGGACAGGCATTCCAGGAGGTTTCTCCACTTCCGGCTAGTGGCCAGTCATTACCAGTTCAGGATCCTACCCTTCGGTCACACCACAGCCCCCATGGTGTTCACCAAGGTCATGACAGTTGTAGAGGCCCACCTGAGACTTCAGGGAATACAGGTTTTTCCTTACCTAGCCTGGCTCCTTACCACCCCCACCAGGCATCTGCTCTGCTTAGCCAGGGATTGTTTCCTACTTCTAGCGTCCCATTGGGGATCACCATAAACTTGAAGAAGTCATCCCTCCAACCAGTTCAAGTCTTGGAGTTCATAGGGGCCAGGATAGACACGCTTCAGACCAAGGCCTTCTTGATGTCATGCAGACTTTGCAGTTTGACCTTACACGTTTTAGCCCTTCTTCAGTCACCTACCCCGTCAGCAGAGTTAGTCCTGAGAGCTGTAGGGTCCATGGCAGCTGCAATCAACCTCACGCCCTTAGCTCACTTGCACATGAGGATTCTGCAGTGGACATTGCAGGTTCAGTGGTCCATCCTTCACCACCCGTTGGACTTACCGATTCCTCTCAGCAGAGTTTGCAGAAATTCCCTCATGTGGTGGCTCCACTCCCGAGAGCTTGGGAAGGACGACCGTTTGTTATGCCGCAACCCCAAGCCACGGTGACCACGGACGCTTCTCTGCTTGGTTGGGGGGGACATTACGCAGGCAGAACTGTTCAAGGTACGTGGACTCAGACAGAGACCATTCTGCATATCAATGTTTTGGAGATGAGAGCGGTGCTTCTAGCGTTGCAAGCCCTTCATGCCTTTCTCCCTTCAGGGACTATTGCGATTTAGTCAGACAACATGTTGGTGGTCTGGTACATCAACAAACAGGGGGGGACCAGGTCTTACCCTTTTTGTCGAGAGGCCATGAGAGTTTGGGATTGGGCAATATCCACCAACCGTTTTCTGTTAGCAACGCACATTCCAGGTCGGTCCAACATCCTAGCAGACAAACTGAGTCGAACTATCCTCTCACCTTACGAGTGGTCTCTGAATCCCTTAGTAGCGAAACAGATCTTCCGCAAGTGGGGTCAGCCTTGCTGCGATCTCTTCTCGTCGCCTTCCAACGTGAAGCGCAGCAAGTTTTTTGTTCTAATTCCCCCTCCGGGGGAAAGCCCCAGGGATGCTGTAGTCCATGCTTGGCCACCCGGTCTTCTGTATGCTTATCCTCTTCTTGCATTGATAGCAAAATTCTTACAGAAAGCTCATCTGTTGAGGAACAAGATTATCCTCATAGCCCCATTCTGGACTCGTCAAACCTGGTTCCCGTGCCTGCAGTCTCATCTTATAGCTCCTCTCTGGATCTTGGATCCCATCCCGGATCTAATATCTCATCCTTCGGGATTGAAACCCCCAAACCTGGTCGATCTCAAGCTCTCAGCGTGGTTGATCTAGTTCCATTAGTTGCTAGGACTCCCTATATCTCGTCTGCAGTTAGATCTATCCTGGTAGCGGCGCATAAGCCTTCTAGCAGGAAAGTTTACAATAGTAAATGGAAGCGGTTTTCTATTTGGGCATCTCATAGGAATTTGGACCCTTTCACTGCTCCCATCCCAGCAGTGCTCGATTTTCTATCATATATTTTTCAGCAAGGGACCAGTTCTTCTACTGTAAAGGTTCAAATGGCTGCCATCTCGCATTTTCACATTGGAGATAATCTCAGTCCCCTCGCTTCCACCAAGATTTGTAAGACCTTTCTGAAAGGTACATTTCTCTTGAGACCCCCTGTTAGGAACCCCGTCCCTCCATGGGATCTAACCTTGGTCCTTCAAGCTCTAACTGGACCTCCTTTTGAACCTGCAGCTTCTGTTGATTTGAAATTTTTGTTCTGGAAAACTGCCTTTTTGGTAGCCATTACCTCAGCTAAAAGGGTGTCGGAGCTTCAAGCTCTCTGTATTAGAGCCCCATATCTGTTTTTTCTTAAGGACAGGGTCTCTCTCAGGACTAACCCATCTTTCCTACCTAAAGTGGCCTCAGAGACGAACATCAATCAGTCCATTAATCTTACAGTTTTTTTCCCTAACTATCAAAACAAAGGGGAGTACAAACTTCATTTGTTAAATGTTCATAGACAGTTACGTTTTTATTTACACAGAACAGCGGCCTTCCACAAGTCTAATCAGCTCTTTGTCTCTTTTGCTAAACTCTTCTTGGGTAAGCCTGTGTCGAAGGTGACTCTGGACAGATGGATTTCCAGTTGCATTCTGCTCACATATAAACTATCTGGCCTGCCAGAGCCTACTGAGGTTCACGTTCACTCTACCCGTTCTATGGCTACATCTGCTGCATTCTGGTCGAGAATTCCCTTGGATGACATTTGTTCTGCGGCTACTTGGGCATCCTCTCATACCTTTATCTCTCACTATAAATTGGATTTAGTGTCTAGAGGAAGGGCGGCTTTTGGCTCTGCAGTGCTCCGGAATATCCTTCCTTGAGGACCTCCCAAGTTTTTTGGTAGCTGGGGACTCTGTCCCACAGGTTGATGATCAAATGAAGTTTCCTACTTCAAATAAAGAAGTTATGTACTCAGCATAACATTTCATCTGAGTAGGTAACTTCATTTGTCAGCAACCGACCCTCCCTCCTTCCCCCTAACCTGGTTCTTTGGTTTCCTGAACACTAGGATGGTTTGTCCAGGTCATTTGTTAATCTTTAGGTTAGGATTCTCCAGGTTGTTGTTTTGTCATGGTGAGATTATTTAGATGGGCAAACGCGATCTGGGGATTGGAAGGAGGTGGCAGGGTATTATGGGTAAGGGGGAGGAGCTTGGAGCTCGGATCTCTAGCTTGGAAAGCTGCCGGCTTGGATCCAGGTCGGATCCAATACCCACAAGCTGCTGACAAATGAAGTTACCTACTCAGATGGAACGTTATGGTGAGTACATAACTTCGTTTTTCTCTATGGACTAACCCTTCTTTTGTGCCTAAAGTGGCTTTTGAAAGTAATATCAACCAGTCCATTAATTTACCAGTCTTTTTTTCAAATTGTTCCAGTAAGGGAGAGTACATACTACAGTCTCCTTGGTGTACATAGACAACTATGTTGTTATAATTACAGGACAAATCAGTTTAGAAAGTCAGATCAGCTTTTTGTATCCTTTTCCTCAAGTAGCCTGGGTTAATCAGTCTATAAGTTTACCCTGGCCAAATGGGTTACAGACTGCATTTCATTAATTTATTCTCAAAAAGGTTTAGTTTTACCAAGACCTTCCTGAGCTCATTCAACTCGATCCTTGGCTACATCCTCAGCCATTTGGTCAAGGACTTCAATTGATGATATTTGTGCAGCAGCCACATGGTCTAAGGCTCATACCTTTATTTCACATTACAAGTTGGACAATATATCCAGAAATAGAGCCTCCTTTGATTTGGCAGTGCTCCTGAATATCCTTCCATGAGGGCCACCCAAGAGTTATGTAGTTGGGAACTCTGTCCCATTAGTGAGGAAGAATGAAAAGGACAACATCAGATTTATAAGTTATGTATTCACCATAACTAGACATCTGTGTTGTCCATTTCCATTCTTCTTCACCTTCCCTCCCATCCACCCACCATTCCTTGTTTTCTTCTGGAGGAACCTGTTGGAATATGTTTGGAACCTACCATTCCAGGTTTAAGCCCCATCTTTATTTCTCATCCATCTTTTCTCTCTTTGATCAAGGAGAGATTAGGCAGCAAACTCGATCTGAGACAGTGGGGATGGAATAAAGCATTATGGGTAGAGGGAGGAGCTCGAGAGCTGGATCTGAAGCCTAGTGTATGCGGCTGATTTGGATCCGAGGATAGGATCTAAACCCATTGGTGAGTAAGAATGAATGGATAACAGATGCCTAGTTAGGGTGAGTACATAATTTATAATTTTTCATTTCTTGCATTTTATATGATTTAGATGTTACAAGATTTACAATCATAATTTTTGTGACAGTACCATAGCATTTACTTCAGCTTAACACAACTTCTTCATAATTGTCTCCCCTTATTAGACTCAGCTGAGCTGTCTTGGGAGACTCAAAAGACAAACACAACTCTGGGTAAAACATACAATTAAAAGTAAAACTTGTTCAGTTCTCCACATTCTATGTCTTCATGCATTTTTGATAATAAAGTAGAACATATCTGCCATTTCTACTTGAATAACCCTCTTGTTTTGATTGTTCAGTGGGTTTTGTGTTTTCATGATGGTCTACTAGTTGGATACATGCTTACCTTATTTCTTACTTTACCATACTGTTGACTTTGCACACAAATTTTGCAGTACCCTCTCATGTATTTTCAGTGCCTGGCTAATAGAAATTTGACTTAATCCCTTTTTGTGCACATTATGTTCATATGAGCAGACAAAAGTATACTGTGGGCTATGACTGAGTGCCTCTTGGTAGTCCCTTGGAACTGCCAACAGCTGCCCCATTTTGTCCTACCTCACTCAGGTTTTGTAATGTGGGATCAAACATCTCTACCTATCTCCGCTCTCTTTCCCTCCTTCTCCTTCTCTGTAGTATTTCCTAGTTCCTTTTTCAACAGTAGTCGAATATTTTTGGTAACCATAGCTATGTCTGCACCTTGCCACGGTCAGCTACATCCTCTCCTGACATAGCTGCTTCTGGAAGAAGTTCAGAACCTTCTGACGTGTATGCCACAGATTCAGGCTTTCTGCTACTACCTAGCTGTTTTCCTGAAACAGTCAGATTACTAACATCTGTTACAGACATGGATGTTGTCTGGATTCCCCAGGTTGGCTTCCATATGTGATTGTCTCCATGGCAGTCTGTATATAACAGCATGTATACAAGGTACCGTGTCATCAAAGTCATTACCTTTTAGAATATATTTTGGGATGTTATCTGGCACTGCAACCTGTTTGCCTCCCTCCCACCTTCCCAGCTGAAATGAAACTTGTATAATGTCACCTGAAAAGGTATCCCTCTTCTGGCCCTAACTGGAGTGGACTGCCAGGAAAACAGACTTTCTCTCTAAAGTTGCAGGCTTAACAACAGTTATGTCTAATGCTGTATCATTATTAGCAATAATTTTTCCCCTTTACCAGCATTGGGTACAGACTTCCGTGGTAATCTGGAACAGCTTTCAAGTAAACCTAGTACTACTGTGGTGCAACTCCTGGTACCCCTCATCTGTGCTTCTTCCACCCTTCACTGTGCATATATGTGATGTACATGCCCCATTTATTTACACCGGAGACATTTTACTGCAAGTCCTTGACATGTACTCAAGACAGTGTGATCCCCCTTTTGCCTCTGAAACTTTCTGGTAAGGTTTAGACTGCCCACGTGTTCCCTTATACGCATTTGTAATGGTGGGCAATCTCCACAGGTTCTCTTATACCCATTTCTAACAGTGGGCACTCTCTTCTTGTGCCATTGTACCTTGCTCTATTGATGAGAGCACCATTTTGCCCTTTTGTATCAGCAGTGTTACACTCCTGATCTATTAATCAGATTCTTGTATCTTTAAGCAAAGTACTGAGTTCTGTAAACGTTTTCCGTAAAAGCTTCAAAAGTAAGTTTAAACCTTTGAAACAGACATTTTAACTTAACCATAATCACAACAATCTGTATCAGTTATCTTACTTAATGAATGCACTGCTTTGCCTGTGAACAGAGGAGTTAAAAAATGTATCTTGAAGTCATTTTAGTGCCGATTAAACACCCAACTAAAACTATCAAAGTCATCCCTCTCTATAAACTGAGAAAACATGTACTACTGACCTTGGCATCCTCAGCTCAGTTTTGATCCCTGTTACACATATGCCTTTGATGAAGTGTCAGAATTTCCCGGATAATGATGTTGCTCCCTTTCTCTTTCCTGTAGTTCGTCTTTTTCCTATATGCAGCTTCAGCTTTTCTCTGTTCTTACTCACTTTGCCCCTCAAGCATACCTCTCAACTGTCCAGATTTTTGCTTCATATTTTTGATGTTTTTCCTCATAAAATTTGCAGTTTACTGGGAAATCATTGGCTAAATAATGAGGACCGAAGTAAAAAAATAATGGTAGAGATCTGAGTTTCAGATGTTATGCCCTTCAGAAAATTCATGCTAATGCAAAACCTGTTATTCTGTCAACTTTCTAACTTTGTCAGAGCGATATTTAAAAAATGTCCCTATTTTTGGGCTTTTGTCTCCCACTATTTATGGCTTTGTCCAGATTTCTTGCATGAAGAGGTTGAGAAGTATGACCTCAAGCTGTTTCATTCTCTCAGCTGCCCGAACTCCCAGGAATTTCATTGCCATCTTTAATTTCTTAATTTCGGACTGCATTTTACAGTCTTCTGGAGATGGACTGAGTTGCCTTGCTATATGCTTTGCACTAAACGTCACTACCAGAATTTGTCAACAGATTACTTAATTGTATGGAAGATTATTTTCACCCATTGCATTTATCATCCCATCCTTGGTCGTATCAGCAGCTTTGGATTCCTTTCGGTTTGCATTCCTTAGTCAGCTATAGTACTGTTATTTTGTCATACTCCACTGAACTCAGTCTTGTATGTTTTCTGTTACTCTGCCTAAAAATAAATAAATAACTAAAATTGCTATGCACTAACAGTATACTGCTGTATATACCTAAGTGTATACACATTCTTTGGTGACAAAATTGTTTTGCAGATTATAAACAGTCAGTTCACAATCACAACATACCCACACTGCTACAAATTAAACTATATGTGATAAATAGGTGTATCATCTCACCTGCTCTCACTAAATTATTTGTGACAGTGGCTAAAGTTTCATGATCTACACGACTGCCACCAATTACGTGTGATGGTATGGGCTTCAACTCTGTACTGCTGGCAACAAGTAATATACTGTAGACACACTGCTGTCTGAGGTAATAACTAATGCCTGTCATACCCAAATAATATTTGCACTGTACAGCGGCAATTGTATGATTACTGGCTTCCCAGGATTTCATTCAACTCAGACAGAGCATAATGCCTTCCAGTGCAATCTTACCAATGGTAATTAGAGTTTCTGTAAGATTATTTTGCACAGAAACATGTGTTTTAGAATATTTTTCAGGAGAATTTAGTAATCTACTGTATATCTATAATAATACGCCTTCACCAAACTACACAACACTGATCTTTTTCTTGCTTTTCTGATCTCATTTTTAATAACAATGTTATCCAATTTCCTGTGCTGCATTGTCAGTCTAAAAACGTAATCCATTAATGTTTAAGTAAGAAAAGCATATTGTCCACACTTGCTACATTCTATTTTTATTGTCCTGGATATGTTCTTTTTCTTGAATGGATTGCTTGTTGTATGTAATGGAGCTTTCTACTTTATTTTATTTTCCTGTTATATGTACTTTTTTATTGTTTTGATTGTCAATTGTATCTAATGGAGCTTTTCTCCCCAGGCCTCTGCTGAAAATGGACTCATTTGTCCAGTCAGAATTTTCCCGGTAAACCAATGTAAAATAAATAAATAAATAAAATATATCCAGTAGCAACACACCTTCCTTGTCTTTATGGTAGTACTGCCACCAGCAAGACAAATCACTCAAGCATATCAAAAACACAATTACTGTTTACCTTTAAAATAAGTCAGAGGTTAAATATTTTGCAGAAGAAACAGCTTGAACAGTAACTCTTCAAAAGTTAAAAGCTAACAGGTATTGATGCACCATTCCAGTGTGCAAACTCATCAGCTAATAATTAACAAATCACCAGCCACAAACATTTACAACTGAATATTAAAATTATTTACTTAAAATAAACAGAAGTAAGCAGTTTCATTAGTTTACTGGCATGGTCTACTGGGCTATAGTGAACCCATTTTCAGTGGAGGTCCGGAGAGAAAAACTCCACACTAAAATACACAATATGTACAATATACAACATACAATACAATAGATCAATATGATCAGTTCATAACAATGCTAACTTTTGCACGTTTTGACACACATTTAAACTTGTACAAAGAAGATACCAAATAATTTTGTTTAAACAGTTAGGTGACACAAATAAAAAATTCTAACAAAGAGCTTTTCTGGCTCTACCACTGCTAGTAGCAAGATATATTGGATTTCCGTTTACTTCTAACTTAATAGTAACTGCCAGATTGTCTGAGTCTACCACTACCAGTAGTAAAGTGATATATTGGGTTTCTGTCTTCCCCAGACTTAAAAAGTTCATTTATTGGATTTTTATCTACCTCTGACTTAAAAGTCCAAACAGCAGTTACATAACTCTACAGACAAACTGAATCCAGTTTGAGATCTGCCCAAAAATGCAATCTACCTGTATAATCTAGAAGTGAAGAAACATCTCAGATTGACTGATTGTCCTTTTCTCCCTACTTAAAGGAGTCCAAAGCATTCCTTCCGGTTTGGATTCAAAAGTGAATTATAATCTTCCTCTTTTTGGGGTTGAGTACAATAAGCAAGTGTCCTAATGAGGTAATGCATCTAAGCATTGCACATGTTTATACATCTGAGAAGCACATTTAGTTGCAGTGTCAAATGTGTTGCTGCCTTTCCATTGAAAGGAATTTTATACACAGTAAAGTTACATTTTTATTCTATGCATTTTATATATTTTACATTCAGTAAGTTTTACAACAACCACAGTTTTATAACAAACTGTGATTATGTTTACTTTTGTGGAACAGACGTTCTTCACTTATTCTTAATTCATTACTTCTCTAATTTAACATTAAAAGATTTTTATTTATTATCATATCCGCAAATATATTTTAAAAAGCAGATGATTGGCCAAATTAAGAAAGGCTACTGTGAGGAGTACATGTCGTGGTACACCATGTGATACCTTTTCCACATTCAGCTACAACCCTAGTGTATGAAGATGTGCAGCACCGTGGTGGGCTGTATGTGTGGCTATGCTACATGCTAATGAGACATTCCAGGGGAGATTCATATGCTAAGTAGCCATGTGCTGTCCCCTGGAATTGCCTGTGGTAAGGAATTTACTCAGCCAAGTGATTCTGATTTTTAATTGCATAAATTAGCATGGCTGCTTCTGACTGATTATGTTAATGAAGGTGGCCAAAAGGCCATGTTCATCTGTCATGGTAGAGGTAAGAGCTGGAGAGTTTAGTGACCAGGTAGTGTTTGTGCATTTGTGTATGTGAGGCCTGCATGTGTGACTGTGTGTCTGCCTGGGAGGTCACAGTAGGGGGATTAGTGAGGGTGTGTGTGTGTGTGTGTGTGTGTGTGTGTGTGTGTGTGTGTGTGTGTGTGTGTGTGTGTGTGTGTGTGTGTGTGTGTGTGTGAGTGTGAGAGCACCTTAAGGTGTGGAGGGGGCTGTGTGCGGGGGTGCAGGGTGGGCTGGGGTGGCTGTCATACTTCCCATACATCCCTAGACTAATTAACAAAGCATGCAACATTAGGACAGAGGGAACACTAGTTGTCAGGGATGTCATATCCTGTGTGCTTTAAAGGCACTTTGTTCGTTTGTTTTTGTTTTTCAGGGTAGAGCATTGATCTTCATGGACCATTTTCAGACTCTGAGGTCGGCATCTGGTTAAGTGGCTGCTGAAAGTCACACAGTTAAGCAGTGGAGGCTGAAGGAATCAAACCTTGCACCACTGGACCACAGGAAACAGCTCCTTAATCCTCTAAGCCAACTGCAAGACACTTAAAAAAACAGCAATGTGGAGTAGGGAACCACTAGCCACCAGGCATAACTCTTTAGTTATGCACCTTAACAGCACTTAGGGGCAGGGGGTACACCCTCCACTAGGTCTAACACTTTAAACATCTTGCCATAAAAACATATGGGTGTGGGGTGAGACAGGAGACAACAGGGAGAACTCCTAAAATCATGCCTTAACAGCATTTATATGTAATGTGGGTAGGGGATGGGGTAACATCAGACTCAGACATGAGATACTCTACATATTGTGCATTAAAGGCACTTAATAGAAAAAAATGAAGCAGGTAAGTGCTATACGTTACGAGTACTATAAATAACACGCAGTAAGGGCGCTAAACTGAATTCTAACCTCATATGCTCCCACTTCCCACTGAGGATATTAGACCTCTGCACCACCACCAGGCACCAGGGAAGGGATGGGAAAATAAGACTTAAAAAAAAACATAAAATAAAAACAAAGAAAAACAAATACTAGCCATGCACCCTTACTACAGAAACCACACTTAAGCCAGTGTGCTAACTGATAGGTTGGTGCAGTAAAGTTTTTTATAATATATACTGAGGACCTCATTGAATGCCTTCAACATTTTTGAGTTACAAAGGAGAGGGACAGAGAATGGAAAGCATAGATTTCAACCTCAAAGTGAAAGAAATGTACACAAAGCCAAAAGTAATGGTGGCACAAAGTCAGGGAGATGGATTTTAATTATTGCTCTTCAAAAGTTGCTAGAATAACAGCTTTTGTAGTAGTATGTATTTACCAAAGGATGTGAAGTGTGAAACTCTAATCCAGCCATAAACCCCTTTTTCTCATTTCTACATATGAGGTTGCGGTGTCACACTAATAGTGACCATCATCTAGAGCCAATTTCCAGACCGCTGAGTGGCAAGTTCTAATATCTGGCATTAATGGGAAACTGTAATCTGTGACTTACCAGGTCATGGGAAAAAGGAGACACTGGGAATGTTATGACAACAGGGACAGGTATGGGGTATGTAATCTACCATGTGTGTGCATCAGTGTTGTGTATTTTACTGTGTGTATGTGTGTGGGAGAGGGAATGAGAGGCACCTGTGCAAACATGATGCTTTGGCTGCTACTAGTAACTATAGCAGGAAGTGCAGATTGACACTAGTGTTACTCAACAGTGGTTCAAAGACATACAAATTAGTAATGTGGTCTTTCCTCGTTGTAGCTAATGTGTTTTTGAATCACAGTTCTATGCATCATGGAAACAAGGCCTTTTTGTCACAGCTTTTACCATGAACAGTGGGGTTCCTTCTGATATATTTTAGAAATAGCATGGAAAAATCTGTTCGATGATCATTACTTTCTATGTTATGGCTTAAGTGAGAGACAGCTTTGCCTTTGGACTATTAATTCATGTATTCTTATGCCCTGTTAAATGCATTAAAATCTTAACCAAGTATAAACCCAGAAATTTCCCATCAACTGTTAAAATGTTTTATGAAAAATATCGTTGCACATGGAAATGCTGATTGTGAAGCTAAATCCAATATTTTTCTTAATTATGCAACATTTTAGCACAGTTTCTACATAGGTGAAATATATTCAAGGAGGGGATAGAACACACAGCTACATAATTATGTATATACATTTGTTAAGACACACACACACACACACACACACACACACACACACACACACACACACACACACACACACACAGCGAAAACAGCTAGGTTATTTTTGGTGTGAATTGTATGAATATAGCTGCCAGAAATTCAAGATGTAGCAACTCAGCATATCAATAGTTCCTAATGTTGATGATCCCCCCTACCACCATATCTGCTAACCCTAACCTCAACCATGTGTCTGACCCTAACCCTTACCTTAGAAAAAGCCTTTCTATAACACTACCGCTACACAAGACAGAGTCAGAATTGGGGTTAATCATGGTGATAGCTTTACCGTTATGCACTGAATCATGCACCAGCCAACATGCAAAACACTAAAGCTATCAGCTTAATTAACCTTTACTCTAACCATAACCTGCCAACACTCACCCAAGCACATTTACCTTGGTCAGTATTTTGAAGTATATCCGTGTGCATGTATATATATATATATATATATATATATATAAAAGATATATATATATATATATATATATATAAAATATATGTATATCTATCTATATATATATATATATATATATATATATATATATATATATATATATATACACACACACACACACGCACACACACACCCTTCACATCCAGGCCACCATCTTTTTGGACTGCTACCATCAGCCAGGTGTTATAGATTAATACGCTCCAAAACAAGCAGACACAAGTACAGTTTTTTTTTCCACAGGCCATCAAGTTCATAAACGGTTAACTCGGCTTATTAGGTTGGGGTATTCTTTTTCCCAAGTCTCAGAGGATTCTGCAGTATTGTTTACATATTGTTAATACTTGTTTCTTTCAGAGTTTATTTCAGTATTTCTTGCACTGAGTTGCACTTTGCACCTTGTATGTGTATGCACATTTACTTTTTTGTCTTGTTTTAATAGTTGTACGTATGACATTTATGTAATTCATACTTGGAGAGGCACTGAAACCGGAGTCAGATTCCTTGTATGCATGCAAACTTGGTCAATAAATGTGATTCTGATTTATTTATTTATATTAGTCTTCCCTTAGTATTTCCTAATTGTCAGGCCCATTCCAGAAAGTTACCAGAAGGTGCACACCTGGCGTCCACCTTGTGGTGACCATTTCTGATTCAGAGAGAGCCCTGCCACAGTGCTGGACCAGGAAGTAGTGCAGCACTGTGGTGGGCTGTCTCTGCAGCCCAATGAAAACACTAATGAGGCATTCCGGGGGAGCAGCCTGTCCTAATCAGCCATGTGCACTCCACTGGAAACGCCTGCAGTAAGGCCTGTATGCAATCGAATGATTCAGAGAATCGCTTAGCTGTGTGATTTATTTCAACCATCCATGCTAATGATCATGGCCAAAAGCTTGTGTTCACCCAACTGTCTTAGACGTAAATGCCAAGGAGTTTAGAGGACAGGTAGTGCTGGGTGCTTGTGTGTATTTGTGGCTGAGTGTGTGCGTGTGTTCAAACCATGTACCCTCAGCACTCACACAAAGCTGTTCAGCAGAGTGTTGGCTTTCCTTACCACCACTTGACACTAGGGAAACTTTTAATTTCTTTACCATAACTAACGGGAAAAAAAGGTTAAAGTAAAAGGGGGAAGTTTCAAATCGTGCATCCTTGACACACAAAGCAGCTTGTCAGGTGTGAGCCTTAACCCTTGACAGAGACTGAAGAGGTAGTCTAAGAAGGTATTTTGTACATAATAATTATGAAACTCTAATGTTTAGCAGTACTCAGTGATCTGTAAATTACAAGGGACAGGGCACTTGGGCACTTATACAAGGAAAAAGTAGTTTTCTGTAAAATCAGGAGACAGCTGAAAGAGATTGGGGGTGTCTGTGTGAGGGAGGCTTTGAACAAAGCTGAGAGGAACAGTAGACAACACCAGGGAGAATTTTTCTGCTATTACTTGGACTCACTGAACAAGATAATAGAGTAACAGGTATATCCTCATGGTATGTCTTACTGACAATAAGAAGAATGAAACTTTGTTACAAGTGCAAGAAAAAAAGAAACTAAGAAGCGACATTAAAGACATTGTGTCAACTCAGGGGGAGGTAAGAGGTATGTTGATGTGTGTCTGAATGTGCCTGTACATCTGCATGCGAGTTTGAATCTGTGTATATGTACATGCATGTGTGTGTGTGTGTGTGTGTGTGTGTTTGTGTGTGTGAGATAGGAATAGTGAAGGGAGGTGTTGTGCTAACACAATGCATAGGCTGACAGTAGTGATTACCCCAAGAAAGTGCTAATTTCCACTTACAGTGGTTAAGGGGGCTTCAGAGACATGCAAAGCAGCTTATAATGACTTCTTTCCTCATTGGAGCTACTATCTCTTTCAATCCATTTTCTTGCATCATAGAAACAGTCCCTTTCGACTGCAGCTGTCACTGCTAGCAGTGGGGTTCTTTCTGAAAACCCAGGAATATTCTTAAGAATTATACCTAGTGCAAAAGTCCAAAAAAACCTCAAATCTGTAAGAAGAAGTATTAGAGAAATTGTAACTGACAGCTTTTGTTATGGTGAAATGGTATCAGACAAATGTATACAAAATATCTTTCACTAACGATGTAAAAATAGTTAATTATTAGATTTTTTGCCTTAATGGACTGTATATCCTGAGAACAAATAGACAGATTACCTGCAGTAACATAACCATTTATTACTGTCGCTAGGTTGTATACTTTACTGTTTATTGTCACTGCCAATAATTGCGAGAAATAATTTATTTATAATATAAATTTATAATATAAAGACAGAAGATGTATGTCAGTCTTTGTTTCTTCGTAATTTGGACTGAAGGTACTTAGTGAAGTTTCTATTCATATTTATACAAGTTACTGCTCAAGGTACCTTATAAAAGCAAAGCTATTAATTACCCATTTGATGCTAACCTCAGCCAGGTTTCACTATATGTTCAGTTATAATAATTTCTTCTTCTTTCGGCTGCTCCTGTTAGGGGTCACCACAGCGGATAATCTGTTTCCATTTTTTCCTGTCTTCTGCATCTTTCTCTGTCACACCAACCACCTGCATGTCCTCTCTCACCACATCCATAAACCTTATCTTAGGCTTTCCTCTTTTCCTGTTACCTGGCAGCTTCATCCTTAGCATCTTTTTCCCAATATACTCTGCATCCCTCCTCAGCACATGTCCAAACCAACGTAATCTTACCTCTGTGGCTTTGTCTCCAAACCTTCCAACCTGGGATGACCCTCTAATATACGTATTCCTAATCCTGTCCGCCCTCGTCACACCCAGTGCAAATCTTAACATCTTTAACTCTGCCACGTCCAGCTCTGACTCCTGCCTTTTTGTCAATGCCACTGTCTCCAACCCATATAACATAGCTGGTCTCACTACCCCCTTGTAGACCTTCCCTTTCACTCTTACTGGTACTCGTCTGTCACAAATCATTCCTGACACTCTTCTCCACCCATTCCATCCTGCCTGTACTCTCTTCTTCACCTCTCTTCCACACTCACCATTATTCTGAACTATTGATCCCAAGTATTTAAACTCATCCACCTTCGCCACCTCTACTCCCTGCATCCTTACCATTCCTCTATCCTCCCTCTCATTCACACACATATATTCTGTCCTAGTCCTGCTGATCTTCATTCCTCTTCTCTCTAGAGCATATCTCCACCTCTCCAGGGTGTCCTCCACCTGTTCCTTACTCTCACTACAGGTCACAATGTCATCTGCAAACATCATAGTCCACGGGGACTCCTGTCTGATCTCGTCTGTCAACCTGTCCATCACCATTGCAAATAAGAAAGGGCTCAGAGCTGATCCTTGATGTAATCCGACCTCCACCTTAAATGCATCCGTCACTCCCACCGCAGACCTCACCGCTGTCACACTACCCTCGTACATATCCTGTACCACTCTTACATACTTCTCTGCCACTCCCGACTTCCTCATACAGTACCACAACTCCTCTCTAGGCACCCTGTCATATGCTTTCTGTAAGTCCACAAAGACACAATGCAACTCCTTCTGACCTTCTCTGTACCTCTCCATCAACACTCTTAGAGCAAACATTGCATCTGTAGTGCTCTTTCCTGGCATGAAACCATACTGATCACTAATCATCACCTCCCTTCTTAAAGGAAAGTAAAAGCAGCCATGGTGCGTTCAGCATTTAAAAATAGTGTCAACTGCTAAGTAAACACCAGGAGAATTCCTAGGAATCAGAAAACACATGGCTGATTACTTTTGGCATTAGTGGCCATTTTGAATTATTAATTATAAGTCCTTATTCAAGTATGTTAGAAAGTTAAAATCAACTGCTGCCATTGTTCAGAAATGATTCACAATGAAACCACCCATTTTATCCTAAAGAAATAACTTGTATTCTAGCCAACAAATTTAAAGTGAACTTTATCTTACTTCCACATGCACCCCCCCCCTCAATTCTTCAGTCCTTGATCCTCCCTAAGATCAATATGGAACAAGTCGTAGCAGGCAGTCCTTTCCAAAACAAAGAGCAGCAAATCCATGGGTCTTGATAATATGCCAAGAAACATAGTGCCAGGTATGGCTCCTACATAAGGGATGGCTAACTAATAATGACTGACTCTGGTAATTATAGACCTATTAGTCTTACCAGACTTGTTTGTAAAGCCATGGGATGTATCATTTCTGATCTCATAAATCTGGACATTGACAGTCTCTTAGCTCTGGATCCACATCTGTTTGGCTTTGGTAAAGTTTGGTTGCACCTTCTAAACCTTGTAAACATCTTTGAGAGGATAACTCATGCAACTGCTGATGTGCATGTGTTGCAGATGGCATACCTGGACTTGACCAATGCATTTGATATTATTCATGCGACAGTATTACAGCCCCCACCAGTTATAACCCAATCTCCACCCCAACCATTTTCTGCCAGTTAACATGGGCTCCATTGTTCTTTTCCATTCATGCCCTCTCCCCAGTGGGGCTTTATCTGGGGCTGTCAATAGGAAACATTCCCTTTTCAATGACAGATGACCAATGAGAGTGAACTGCTATTAAGTAATCAACAGGGGGCGAACTAAACCCTGCATCCCATGAAGGTTTTAACCCAGTCAATGATTTTCTCCATTTCTACCAGCTGACTTTAACATTTTGTGTCAGCTAGGGATATTCTTTGGAATTTCAAAGTTCAAGTGGGCTTATTTGTCTTGCTTTTGCTTTGCATGTTCCGTTATGTGTTCCAGTTTTCAATGGTTTCCAGTGTTCAAAAAAATCATAGTTCATGCTTTTAAACTGCTTTGCTTCTCCATTTAGGTTTTTTTCCAGATTTATTCCACCATAATCTTTACATTTTTTTTCTGTTGTTTCTGCAAATAATTGTGTTTTCCAGAAAGATTTAATTTACCAGGGCTGGTGTATTTATCCTGTTGACATCTTTTTACCCTCCGTCAATGACAAAGGTAATGAGTAAGTGCTGCCACCATCTGTGGTAGTTTCCCTCCCTCTGTGGACTGCATTTGGCTCTAAAGATCTGCTCACTGCAACAAAATCACCACCACAGCCAGGGAGAAAAGCCAGTAGTTAACACCTCACTTTATCCCCAGGAAGGGAGCAGCGCCAATTTACAAAACCATTATCTCATTAGGATTGTTACAACTATTCTGGCCTAAATCAGGCTGAACAGCACTATCGTATGCATCCTCAAGAGAATATGATCTTCACAAAATTTGGAGCTTTTAGTACAAGGATCTGGTAAGGCTGATCTAGCGTTTGAGTGACTGTCAGGGGCTAATTAACCATAACTGCTTTGCTAAGAAAGAACATACACAGGTTAATTCTTTCAAGCCCCAAAGCAGGCTCTAGCATGGTCACAGTCATAGTTGGTCAAGGTTTTTTTGAGTTTTGGTGCTTTTTTGTGTTTTTAACCACTGAAAGCCCTGTAAAAGTGGGCTGCATCCATATTTTGATGGAAAATTAGAATATACTTGGTAACTCTATTAGCCTTTGTGAGCGAGTGCACGAATGAAATGACAAGAGACTTACGCAAACAGGGTGGCACACACATGATCTAAATCCACCCACTTTACCCTTGCCCCATAAAATAACTTCTAAAGAAACAATGGGGTGGCACCCATGTCCCTCATGGACAGGGGTAGCCAGTGTTGATCACAGACCCACTCTGTTCATAAATTCATTATGCGAACTACCCACAAATGGGGATACTTGGAATTAAGATGGATTTGCTTGTTTGTTTGTTTAATTTAACTGTGGAGGCTGCCCACTAAAGTGTGCTAGCCTGTGTAACTAATTTATCACTGTTTCTGCATTTTCTGTGTGTTTCTACCAAAAAAACAAAAAAAATAATCCTTGATGTAATGGGATCCTATCTCGCCTACATTCATGACAGATGGGTTCGGAGCCGATCCATCGGCTCCGACTCGGCAACTAATACACGAGCACGAAGTCTCTCATTGGCTGGGCTACTCCCTATCCCAGGATGCACTACACCTGCTTCCCCAGATCTCGTTTGCCGCTTTACAAGCTGGACGTGGTCTCGACTTGGCTGGAGCTAAGTGGTTCTTTTTACCTTTACTGGTCTTTGACCTTGGGGTTTTTCTCTATATATTAACCAAACAGCTGTTTTAACAGCTATTCTTTGTAATTTGTATATCTTGTGTCGGTGTTGAGTGATTTCTAGTACTTTATATTTTTTCAGTTGGGCAAGGCCCGTTTAAGTTAGAGGGCCTTTGCCCTACCTTTGACTGCTGTTTAACTGCTACTTAAGTTGTGGTTAGTTGTTCTTCGGGCTAGGCCCGTTTAAATTAGAGGACTTAGGGTCGTTGAAGTTGGATTGTCTGTGTCAGTTCACTGTGTTCTTTTTTGAGGTAAAATGTCCTCAGTACTCGCGCCATTGTGTCTCGCGCTCTTTATTGGCGCTTTTTTGTGATAGCCTTATTGCTTGTTGAGTGCCTGTATTATGTCAAAGGAGCAGAAGTCAGGCTTTAAAAAATGCACTCGGTGCAGTTACAAAATGTCCATCACAGACAGCCATTCAGTTTGCGTTTATTGTTTGGGGAAACATCTGCAGGAGACATGTAGTGTCTGTCATGCTTTCTCCGCTAGGGTTCTTCAAGAACGCAAGAACAAGCTGATTTTGAAAGGTCTTATTAAACCCTCCTTTGAGGAAGCTTTAAATCCTCCTGTTGCTTCCAAAGAAAGATCGTCGGCACCGACAAGTCCGTCGGAGCCGACTTCTAAAAAGACTAAATTGACCTCTTCTTCCTCGGCTCCACTGACTTGGGGCCGAGGGTTGTCTGCCTCGATACCTCCTACGCTCCATTGCCTTCGGAGCCGCAAGTTGGAGTATCGAGTGAATCACCTCCATCGGTTCCTATGGCTTCGGGCGGTGGAAGTGTGCAGCTCAGACTCTTCCCCTCGGCTCCGAAGGCTCCTTCGGTGCCGATGGTGGTCCATGATGTGGTGGAGTCGGCGCCGATATTTTGGAGCCGTGTCGAGCCGGTCCCCTTCTCTCTCGGGCCGAGAAGAAAATCTTCTCGAGTGTCTACCTCCTCTAAATCCTCGAGACAGTCAGATTCGGACCTGGATAGGGTTTTACATAGGCTTTTCCAGTCTCCAGTGTTTACTAAAATGGTCTCGGCTCCAGCACAGTTTGCTTGAGCCGATCCCCCAACGCATTTGATTCCTCCTCCAACCTCTTGGAGCCGTTGGAGCGGTGGTGGTGGAGCATTGTGGAGCCATACGGTCGGAGCAGAGACCCCTTACAGGCCTTTCGGCTCCGACTATGCTTCCTACCCTGTCCTCCGGTTCAGGGTTTGGTACTGCGACCTCTTCAGCCGGGCCGAGGGAATACTTTGGGATTAGCTGCTTCGTGCCTAGTCTTCCTCTCGAGCATCGGCTGCTGGAATTCCCAGTGCCATCGTGGCCTCTAGACCAGTGACTTCCTTGGATTCTGGAGGTCCGGCCTTTGAGGCCATGAGGGCTGGCCATGCCTTTGCCGGTTCAACTAGATTCTACCTCACCGTCCCTAGATTTGGAGACTGGCGCCTCTGTTGTGTTGCAGCCCCGCAGCGGGGCCCCAGGGCCTGAGGATACCCCATCGGGGTTCCCTTCTTCCGTGGTCCGTCCGAGACTGCTTCAGATGAACCCCCACGGAAGAAATTGTGTAAGAGGAAGCACGTAGACTCCCAAGATGAGTCTATTACATCGGATACTGACCTCGATGGCCTTGAAGGGTCCCCAAATCATCTTCGGATGATATCTCCTTCTCAGATATCTTGGAGATTCTGAGACAGAGAGGTGACTGGCAAGCCAAAACCCCTTCAGCTGAGGAGTCAGTCTTCCTCAAGGCCTTTGGGGCCCAGCCTTCCGCCTCCTGGGTATCTCCGCCCTTCGATGAACTCCTTGATTTGGTTTCTCGAAGGGTGGGAACACCCTGATTCTGTGGAACCGGTGCCTGCGAGGCCCAATAAATTCTTGTCAGCCCCCCCCCAGAAAGAATTTCTCACAAAGGGTGTGCCTGTAGATGCTTTGGTGGTGGCTTCTGCCACACAGCAGGACGTGGCAGAGGCTTCGACGTCTATTCATCCTCCTAATAAGGATTCTAGGAGTATGGATAGTGGAAGCGTACCCTGTCCTCAGCGGCTTTTACCTTCGGTCGCTGAACTACTTATGTCATTATGAGGCTCCAAAGGGATCTTCTCAAAGAGCTAAATGACTCTCTTGTTGGTAATCTACCTGAGGCGCTGGCCCCGACTGTTGGCGCACAGATGACTACCCTCTTTTCTATTGTTAACTCGTCCATGAGGCTCATTTGCGGCCGAAGGCGAACAGGCATTGCCCTTAGGAGGCAAGCCTGGTTACGTTGTGTTCGTTCTGGAGGCCTTCAAGTCTTCCTTCGCCGATGCCTCCTTTGATGGGTCATCTTTGTTTGGACCCAAGGTGAAGGACACACTAACTCGGTGCGAGCAGGAGGGCAAGACTTTGACTGCCGTTGGGGCCCGTTTTTCTGCTCCTTTCAGGCCTTATTCCAAGGCTGGGAGAGGAGGGAAAATGTGGTTTAAAAAATCCCAAAAGTCTTTCTCTACTCCACCCAGTGATTCCCCCTCCAGAGGCGGGGGGGGGGATTTTGGAAGACACCGCCCCAGAGGTGGCAGAGGCCCCCGTAACTCTGGAGACCGCGATTCCTTTCGTGGTTCTTCATACAACCAGCGTTCCTGAGTTGTTGCCCGACTGTGCAACTCGAGCCAGTCGGGGGTCGCTTTGCGGCGCACCCACAAGCTTGGGAATCCATAACAAGCGATCGGTGGGTGATTCGCATTATTACCGGAGGATATATCATCCCCTTCAACAAACCCCCCCTTTCTTTAAGGGAAATCCCGGACGTACCACCCAGTCAGCGGGATCAGGCAGCGTTAGAGGTTTCAAAGCTGCTAGAAAAAAGAGCCATCCAGCCTGTCCCCATCGACCAGATCGGATCAGGAACTTACTCAAAATTATTTTTGGTACCAAAAAAGACAGGGGACTTCAGGCCCATTTTGGACCTCAGTTCATTGAATCGTTTCGTAAAGAAGTCCAAATTACGAATGGTCACTCTTCAATCTATTCTTCCTTTGCTGGAAAAAGATGCATGGATATGCTCCATAGATCTCCAGGACGCTTACTATCACATTCCCATAGCTCAAGAGTCCAGGAGACATTTACGCTTCCGAGCCAGTCATTTTCAATTCGAGCACTGCCCTTTGGTCTCACCACAGCCCCAGGGTGTTCACCAAATGTCTGGCAGTGGTAACTGCTCACCTGAGAAGTCAGGGATTCCAGGTGTTTCCTTATCTAGACGACTGGCTCCTTACTGCCACCTCCGAGCATCTACTACTCCAAGCGCTCAGAGCCACGTTCACCTTGGGCGTTTCTTGGGGATCACGTTCAATTTGCAAAATCTGTATTACAGCCATCTCAGCGTATTATTTTCATAGGCGCAGACTTAGACACAAAAGAATGCGCCCTATTTACCGGCAGCAAGAATTCAGGTCTTACAAGATCAGGTCAAATCCTGTCTCCCCTACAAGAGCCCGGCCCATCGTATCCTACAACTGTTGGGCTCGATGGCGTCGACCATACTTTTAGTTCCCTTGGCCAGACTTCACATGCGAATTCTACAATGTCTACTGTCGGTTCAATGGTCCTATCAGGAACTTCCCTTGAACCACTTAATCATAATCACGGAAAGTTGCCGTCGAGATCTACATTGGTGGCTTCTCCAATCAAATCTCGACCAGGGGCGACCCTTTATACCTCAACGTCCCATTGCCACTGTGACTACGGACGCCTCCCAGGTAGGGTGGGGGGGTCATTACCTGGACAGGTCGGTCCAAGGCACATGGCAGACCCAGGAAACGCATTTGCATATCAATGTCCTGGAGATGAGAGCGGTACTATTGGTACTCCAAGCTCTCCATCACGCTCTCCCACAGGGCCCGATTACTATCCTATCCGACAACATGTCGGTGGTGTGGTACATAAACAAGCAAGGTGGAACCAGGTCTTACCCACTATGCAGAGAAGCCATGAGACTTTGGCACTGGTAGCTACCAACCGCTTTCTAATGGCAACGCACATACCGGGAAGTCAATGTGATTCTTGGACAGATTAAGCAGGACCATTCTTTTACCCCACGAGTGGTCCCTCAAACAGAGTATAGCTGCGAAGATCTTCGACAGATGGGGTCTTCCTTGTTGCGACCTGTTTGCCAGCCCTCACAATACGAAATGCAGAGAGTTTTTCACACTGTTTCCTTCTCAGGGACAGATTCCCAGGGACGCTCTGACTCACATTTGGCCCTCCGGTCTTCTCTACGCCTTCCCTCCGTTCCCCCTCCTACCGAGGGTGATACAGAAGGCCATTTACTTGGAGAGCAAGATGATTTTGATTGCCCCTGGCCTCGTCAAGTTTGGTTTCCCTTCCTACAGAGGCATGCGATAGAAGGTCCATGGCTTCTGGATCCGGTGCCAGACCTGTTGACTCATCAGTCAGGACGGCGTCATCCGTCTCTCAGGTCCTTGAAGTTGGCAGCATGGTTACTCCACTTCCATCCTTAGTCCGAGACAATGCTCTTTCGGCGGACGTGGTCCACATACTGTCTTCTTCTCATAAACCTTCCACCATCAAACTTTATTCCAGTAAATGGAAAAGGTTTGCCTTTTGGGCTCAAGAACGGGATATAGATCCTCTCACTGCACCTGTATCGGAGGTTCTGAATTTTCTGGCCTCCCTTTTTCAGTCGGGCTCTTCAGTTTCTACCATTAAGGTTCAGTTAGCAGCGATCTCTAATTTTCATGCTTCCTTTGAACCTTCATTGATGTCTCACAAACTTTGTAAGGCTTTCCTTAAAGGGGCTTGGCTCCTTAGGCCTCCTTTATCTCAGCCTGTCCCCTTGGGATTTGAATATGGTTCTTGCTGCCCTAACTGCCCGTCCTTTCGAACCAGCTGCTACTTGTGATTTAAAATTTCTGTCTTGGAAAACGGCCTTTTAGTAGCCATTACATCTGCTAGGCGAGTTTCAGAACTTCAAGCTCTTTGTTCTGATCCTCCCTATTTGATTTTTCACAAGCATAGAGTTTCATTGAAATTAAACCCTGCATTTATACCAAAAGTGGCCTCCTCTTTCTGTATGCAACAAACTATAGAACTCCCTGTCTTTTCCCAGAATTCTCCAATAGCAGAATATACTTTGCATCAATTGGACGTACATAGACAACTCGTTTTATTTGAATAGAACCGCTCAAACGCTGAAATCAAATCAATTGTTTGTTTCCTTTGCAGTGAACAAATTGGGTCAACCAGTAACAAAAGCCTCCATATCTAAATGGATTAAAGATTGTATCATTTTTATTTATTCACAGGCCAATAAAGACCTTCCCTTTCCTGTCAAGGCTCATTCTACCAGGGCAATGGCTACTTCCGTAGCTTTTCACTCCAAGTCATCAATAGATGATATTTGTGCTGCAGCAACCTGGACTTCTCCGCACACTTTCATTTCTCATTACAAATTGGATGTGGTTTCTCGAGGCAGAGCTTCCTTTGGTTCCACAGTTCTCAGGAGTGTTTTCCAATGAGCCACCCGGGATGTAGGTGCTAGGACGCTGTCCCATCTGTCATGAATGTAGGCGAGATAGGATCCCATTACATCTTTTAGTTATGTACTTACCATAACTTCGGATGTATGGGATCCATCTACATTCATAACCACCCTCCTTCCCCTTCCATTTGGATTTAGAGGAGCTGTAGTCACTTTTTCTTGGCGTTCTTTCTTGAAGAACTTTAGTTGGTTATAGTGACTACTAGTTTTTTCTGTGTTTGCATGGGTGTATGAAAGCGAACAAACAAGATCTGGGGAAGCAGGTGTAGTGCATCCTGGGATAGGGAGTAGCCCAGCCAATGAGAGACTTGCTAGTGTATTGTTGCCAGCCGATGGATCGGCTCCGAACCCATCTGTCATGAATGTAGGCGAGATGGATCCCATACATCCGAAGTTATGGTAAGTACATAACTAAAAGTTTTCCCGCCTTCCTCGACTAGTTTAGACCAGTTTACAGGCATTGCTGTATTCTGGGCTGTGGTGTAGTTCCTGTGTTGTCCATTACCTTACTTGGGTAGAAGGAAGTTTCTTTGCTCACCAGTGGGAGTGGGGAGCCTTGAGCAGCCTACCTGTCCTTGGGGGAAGTGACCTCAGCACAAGAAGCTGTAGTAATTGGTTGTTTGGGACCATTTCCAGCTCTTTTGTAGTTCACTGTTTAAAATCCAGCTTGCACGGCTTTTATGCTGATAGACGCATAGCGCGCCAGTTAAACAAGGTTAAACTTTTCTGGCTCCGCCAAGTCTGTTCTTCAAATTTTCCCTTAAGGAAGCTCTACTCTTAGTATAACCAGACTACTCACTGTATTATAAGCCTAGCACTTGTTCTCAGTACTTCTCTACTAAGTAAGCACTCTTGTACTAAGTAAAGCACTACATCTACTTACCACCCCTGTGAATACCCACTTCCCTTAAAGGTATACCACTCCCTTATACTGTTCTAGCATGTCGAGTGGTAGATTACTGGCATCGTCTCCAGTTCAGCTGGTCAATCTGGGCATCTTGAGACAATGCTACAATTGTCTCATGTACACAGACAACCCTCTCCTCCTCCCAACAAACACAAATACATGTGAGAGATGCAACTATATAGCCAAACTGGAGGCTGAACTCTCTCATCTCAGGGCTGGCATGACCAGACAGGAGGAGATGGCAACCACACACACAACAATCCCAGTCCCACATAGACCTACCACAACTGCAAACCAAACACATAAAAACACAAAGACATACTCGAGGCTCTAATAAAAACTTACCAAAACAACAGAGGCTCCCAAAGCAGACATCCAAAAATCCACCCCCTCAAAACAAAACACATGCAACACATACTTCAATAAATCAGTGTGTCGACCAATCACAGCCCTTAAGGCCAAACACCTTGCCTGATACACTAGTAATAGGTGACTCCATAGTCAGACACACTGATGTCCCACTGACCAGGCTGAACAAGGAGAAGGTGACTGTGAGCTGTCTATCGGGAGCTAGGATCCGCCACATAACACACGCACTCAGGTCACTCCAAAGCAAGTACAAATATGACTCCGTCATTGTCCATGCTGGTGTGAATGACCTGAGATGTACCACCCTGGACTACATGAAAAGAGACATAGAGGAGCTATCCGATTATGTAGCCCAGGCTGGTATGACCCTGACCCTGAGCAGCATCTTGCCCTCACCAAGAATGATACCACAATACAAAGACAAGATGATCAGCTTTAACAATTGGCTCAAGTACTGGTGTCATTCTAAGGGGATCCAATGTCTGTCTGCCTGGGATGATATGTTGGACAAGCCACGCTGCTAAGAAGGGGATGGCTTCCACCTGTCACCACTGGGCTTCCGGATATTGGCTAAGGCTCTTGCCACCCCATAGTGCCTTTTAGGCAAGGCTCAAAAGACAAACCCACCTCCTTAGAAAACATAAATGGAAAAAAACTAAGGGTAATGCTGCGCAATGCCAGAAGTCTAAATCTCAAGATGCAGGCACTTGATGCACTCCTCAGCATGGAGAACATCGACGTCTATGCAGTAACTGAAACCTGGTTCAAGGCTCCTGAGAGCACCCCAGCGCTACCAGGCTATACCTCGTATCATGCTTTTCGGCCCCAAAACCCAAGCCGAACCACAAAGGGAGGGGGAGTGTCCATATTCATAAAGGACACCCACACCTCCAGGTTAGTAGCAACACATGAAGCATCCGAGACCATACAGGTGCAACTAACCATAGGCAAAACTGCTATACAACTGGTAGCATGTTGCAGACCACCCTCCCAATCTCAAGAACCCCACTCAGCCTTCCTGAAGACATTGGAGGATATGAGTGTATCACAAAATACCATCATACTGGGAGACTTCAACTACCCAAACATAGATTGGGTACATTATTCTAGCCCTAATACCCTAGCCCAAAGGTTCCTGGAATTCATAAATTCAAATGCACTGGAACAACTAGTCACCTCTCCCACTAGGGGAGTTAATATACTAGACCTGATCATCACAAACATGGGGACAAAATGCTCCACACCGGAAGTATACCCCTCACTAGTGAGATCTGACCACAAACTATTCACCCTGGATATACATATCCCACCTCCACCCCCAGCACAAAAGACCACAGTGAAAAACTTCTCAAAAGCAGACTTCACTCTTCTTAAGACTGAGATGGTATCCTTTAAGCCCACTGTGCCAGTGGATACCACATCCCACTATGCCGAATCCTTCACAAATGCTTTCTATGGACATCTCCAAGAATGCATGGATCATGCAATCCCAAACAAATCCAAGTCCCTCTCCACCAAATGTAAGCATCCTGTCTGGTGGACCTCAGCCATAAACAAATTGTATAACAAAGAAGGAAGCTACTGCACGTCAGAGCGAAATCCCATGAAGGGAAGACATCTCTGATCAACATTAGCAGAAAACTACGTTCTCTCATAAAACATCCAAGGCAAACTTTGAGAGAAAAATCGCTAAGGACACTAAAGATAACCACAAAGCCTTCTTCAGCTATGTTAGAAACCTGGGAAACCCTCAGATATGCTCAGAGTTGGTTCACAACAACAAAAAATACACTGAACCCACAGATATTGCTAACATTCTGGCTGACAGGTTCAGTGCAAATTTCTCGCCTCCTTCACCCCCAAAAGAA
The DNA here is from genome assembly GCF_019279795.1 of Protopterus annectens. NCBI lineage: Eukaryota > Metazoa > Chordata > Ceratodontiformes > Protopteridae > Protopterus > Protopterus annectens. Next base: position 45,935,674 of record NC_056732.1, on the reverse strand, counting down.
GAAATACTTATCCCAGCTGAATGTAATCTCCTGTCATCTCAGATGTCCAAGTGAGAGCTGCCCTAAACAAAGCAAAAACACAGCATCAATGGGACCTGACGGTATCCCGGGGTGCGTGTTACGTGAACTCCAAGAGGAGCTAAACCCACACATAAAATGCTATTTAACCTTAGCCTTATTTCGGGATATGTACCTGAACACTGGCGTACAGCAACAGTGGTCCCACTCCACAAGGGGGTGCCTCTACAGACCCTGGAAACTACCGCCCCATAAGCTTGACTAGCCTGGTCTGCAAAGCTATGGAAAGAATCATTATGGAACTCATAAACGGAGACATAGGGGACCTACAGACGCTTGACCCCACCCAGTTCGGCTTTGTAAAGGGCAGATCCTGCCTTTTAAACCTGGTTGACTTTTTGAAACAGTCACTAGAGCCATTGATGAGGGCAAAGCAGTCCATACAGCATACCTGGACTTGGCTAAGGCCTTCAACACAATACCCCACTCAGGCATCATAGATAAGCTAAACAGCTTAAAAGTAAACCCTTATGTCACTAGATGGGTTGCAAACTGGCTAAAGGACAGAACCCATAAAGTTAAAATCGCTGGAGCAATGTCAGACTCAAAGCCAGTCACAAGTGGTGTCCCACAGGGATCTGTCCTGGGACCCCTCTTGTTCAGCATTTATTTCTCAGATGTTAAAGCAAACATGGGAGGGCTGTGGCTGACAAAGTTCACAGATGACTGCAAACTAGGCGCCATAGTCGATACACCAGCAGATACACACATCCTACAAAAAGGCCTCACTGAAATGGACAACTGGTGCCGTAATCACGGCCTTAAACTAAATGCCAAAAAATGTATAGTCATCCCTTTTGGAAAAAACAAAGTACCCACAAATTATCACATAGACAGCAACCCACTGAGTACGGAAAAAGTAATCAGAGACCTAGGGACCCAAGTAGACAGTGACCTCTCATTTGACACCCACGTTGCCAAAGTGGTTAGAAAAACATTCTACCTTGCACACCTCATCATGAAGGGTTTCACATCCAGATCCAAGGATGTCATTGTACCCCTATATTCCTCCCTCATCAGATCCATGATTGAGTACAATGCCCCATTTGGTATGTACCTCACCCGGCACTTGCAACAGCTGGAGAGACCACAAAAGTACCTCACCAAAAGGATCAAGGGTCTCCAACATATGACTTATTCTGCCAGACTAAAGAAACTTCAGCTCTATTCAGTAGCATACCGCCTGCTCAGAGGTGATCTCTGCCTGAAGTACAAGGCCATGTCCAATCAGGATCTGATGGACATGCTCCACCTCAAAAATCCAAATCCATCAGGACCACGAGAGCTAAAGACTTAAACCTCGGCACAAGTATGAATAGGACATGCTGGAGGGATAGATTCATAACCCAGAGGCTTCCCATGCTTTGGAACAGGATCCCAGTTCGTATTAGGCAGAGCCCCTCACTGACTCTCTTCAAGAGAAATCTTGATGAGTGGATGGGAGATCGTAAGTTTACCCCAGGGGTCACATCTGTGTCACTGCTAGACAGGGGCACAGTAAACTAATTCTATTATATAAGGGGACCTTCACTGTGTCACTACTAGACAGAGGCACAGTATTCTAGATTTATTCTGTACATTTTTGTACCATTTCATGGGGTGGCAAAAGCCACATCACTATGGCTAGGCTTACAAATGCCCCAGGGCAGATAGCCTAGTATTATACTATGAAACTATGAAACTATAAGTCTGTAACGGTTCCAGGGACACTAGCCTAGTAATGTCCTATGAACCTATAATAGTTTCTGCAATGAGAACAATCTCGAATATATAAACATATTTAAAAATTGTACAAAGGTAGTCTTTCTTAGTACTGCTATTGTAAAAAAAGTACAAGGTATGGTATAAAAAATAGACCCACATATTCCGAGGCTTTTAAATGTAATCTCCCTGGACTGTATGGAGAGAGACATGACTGAGTTCTCAAACTGTGGGTCTCAAGCTGGTATGAACCTAGCATTGAGCAGCATTCTAACATCTCCAAGGATGATGCCATAATACAAAAGAAAATAATTAACTTCAGCAATTAGCATAAAGTATGATGTCATTCAAGGAGGGTACAATATTTGTCAGCCTGGGAGAACATGGTCAACAGACAATGCTGCTTTGTCTGCACCTGTTCCCCCTGAGATTTTGAAAATTGGCTAAAGCCTTTTACACCCCCATACTGCCTCTTTTAGACATTGCCAACCAGATGAACCTTTCCACATAGCTGTACCAAACCAGGAACATCTGAATATGTTACTGTTGAATGCCAGGAGTCTGAACAAGAAACTCCACTCCCCTGCAGAATCTCCTCATATTGGAGAATGCTGGCATCTGTGCAGTCACTGAGACGTAGTTTAAAGCCATGGAAAGCAACCCGGCAGTGCAGGGTTACAGTGCCTTCAATACATTTAGACCAGCTACTACACAGGAAGAAACAAATGGTGGAGGGGTCCCTGTATACATTAAAAATAAACACACCTCAAGACTGGCCCATCTGCATAACAGACTTGAACTTCCTCTCATCCAAATTTATTTTTATTTATTTTATTTATTTAACATTTGTTTATTTATTGCTATAAATAAGTTCCCATACCATATCCTTGCAAATATAGGTACTCTTCAATGACCCAGGAAAACCAGAGCACTTACTTAAAGGCACTTGACACACTCCCCATCGAACTGAATACCGTATTCATGGGCGACTTCAACTATCCCATTATAAACTGGTAATCATATACGACCTCCAACATACAGGTCCAGAATTTCCTGGAGTTTGTAAACACCAACACCCTGGACCAGCTAGTTCATACTTTATAGGACATATGTCTGAAAAATGCTTGACCTGGTCCTCACAAACATAGAGTGCTACACCCCCCAGTGTAGTGTCCTCTCTAGTCAGGTGAGACCATAAAGCTGAGTCCTTTGTGGTAAATGTAAAACAAAGTATATCTGGAAACCCTAAAACTTTTAAGAATTACTCCAAGGCAAACTTCCCTCTACTAAGTGACACCCTACTTATATTTCAAGCCCCACTTAACCCAGAGAATACTGCTGCCTATGCAAAAATGTCCACAGAAACCCTGTATAACCATGTCAACAGCTGTGTAGAAACTGCTGTGCCTACCTAAGTAAGCTCGGGGTCAGTTTAAAAAACAAGGTATCATGGTAGAATTCCAACATTAATAGACTATACAACAAGAGGAAGAAATTCATGGCAAACACTAAAAGGGGCAATAGCCAGCAAGGTAAAAGCTTCCTCATCAGCCTAAACAAGAAACTCAAGAGGTTAATACAGCCCGTAAAAGCCAAATTTGAGGCAAAAATAGCTTCCCAGGTCAAGGACAACCACAATCCTTTCTTCAGCTATGTCCGAAACCTCAAAGGCTATACCCAGCAATATACCAAATTAATTATAAATGGGGCCACCTTCAAGCAACAGGAAGATATAGCTAATCTCCTGGCTGACAAATTTGGCTCAAACTTTGCCCTCCTCTTCCCACGGATATTCCTCAGGAAATTTTAACATTCATCTCACTGCTAACCATCACTAAAGAGTAGATCCTCAAGGTGCTCTCCAAGGATAAGAACTCTGCATTGATGGATCCTGATAACATCCCAGCATGCCTCCTTAATAGCATGAAATATGAACTATCACTTCCACTAGAGTCTCTGCTCAACCACAGTCTTTAAACAGGCTTTGTAGCTAATGAATGGAGGACTGCAATGGTTATACCATTGCACAAGTGCAGCCCATCCATAGACCCAGGAAACTACTGACCCTTTAGCCTGATGAGCCTGCTGTGAAAAGGTATGGAAAGAATAATCATGGCTATCATAAATGATGACACAGGTCACCGACAAACCCTGGACCCACGTCACTTTGGATTATCACGGGCAGGTCTTGCCTGCTAAACCTGATGGACTTCTTTCAGAAGGTCACTAAATGATGGAGGAGTTTATATCTTTATATACTGCCTACCTTGATCTGGCCAAGGCATTTGATGCAATATCTTACTCAAGCATTGTTAACAAGCTCGTTAAATTAGGTATTAACCCATATGTCACCCACTAGATAGGCAGCTGGCTCACTGTCAGGACTCAAGAAGATAGAATAGGGGAAGCTACCTCCACAAAAAGACCAGCTTCTAGTGGGATCCCCCAGCTCTCAGTGTCGGGGTCACTGCTGTTTGGCATCTGCTTCTCTGAAGTAAGGCTAATGTCAAGGGCGTCTGGCAGACAGAGTTTGCAGACGATTACAAATTGGGAGCAGTCATTGATTTCCACCAAGATACTAATATCCTCCATGACGACCTGACACAGCTTAATAACTGGTGCCAGATACCTGGTGTAAAGATTTAGCATTTGACTGAAATGTTTATACTGTGGTGAATAAATCATGCCATGTTGCAAAACTTATAAGTAAAGGTATGTCATCTAGCTCAACGGGCATATGCAGCAACTAGAGAATCCACTGAGATTTCTTGAAAAAGAATACAAGGGGTAGAAAACAAGCCCTCTGCCCACAGCCTGAATTCATTGTCCCCTATATTCAGTTTCCTACAGGCTGTTGAGAGGTGTCCTATCCCTACCCTATAGATCCAGTTCCAATGGACCTGTTACACATTTAGAAAACAACCAGCAACATAAATAGGAAATACTGGAGGGACAGGTATTTGTAGACTCCTCTTTGTCTGGAACAGGTCTCCCATCCATGTGAAACGGAGATCTTCCCTGCATTTTTTCAGTTGGAACCTTGACCAGTGGATGGAGAACAGCAAATGAGCCCCAGGTCTGCCACCCATGTCTCTACTAGCACAAGGGAGCTTGTAATTATTTATTCCTCTAAGAACATACAACTTCCTCAAAACATTTGGGAACCATTAACTATCAACTTTTATTTTGGAGAAGTTGGGTAGGCTGAAACTGGCCCCTTGATATGGTACTATGATACTATAATTAAAGCTGAAATATTTACCCCTGTAATATGAAGCATGTATTTCATGACTACCAACCCTGATTTGACATAAAAACACCTTTCTGATCATGTTAACATCAATATACTGCATGATCTACAAACAAGAACATACCAAATTATGAATATATTGTCCTGAAAGCTAATCAAAACTCATCTTGTCTCATGTCAGTTATTCTAAACTAAACCAATGAGTTACCCCTGGTTGGTGTGGTTTAATCACAAGGCCAAAGCCCGGGTGACTAAACAAAGACAACCGTGGGCAAATCCTGATATACTGACACCCAGGAGTAGATTATTGCTGTTATACATTGACATTATTTGAGAAAGAAATTGCTTCCATTTCTTAAATAATGTCGATCTGAAGTAGTTTCCTTCATTTGAACTTCAACCTGTGGTCTTTGGATCCGCATCTGATCCGACACGGCCGCATTTTCCAGCTATGGCTCCGAGCTCCATGCTCCTCCCCTTACTCATAATGCCCCCATCTCCCTTCTCCCCCTCAGATCTTGTTTGCTGCCTGGGTGTGCGTGGTGCGAGCGTCAGCGTTTCTTGGTCATAGTTGTGAGCTTGTATTTCTCTATTTTAGCCTTTCTCTTGACTTTCTCTTCTCTTGAACATTCTCTTTACCTCCCCGGGATTCTTCATTTAGTAAAAAAAAAAGGCTTTTCTTTCCTTTCCTTTTCTCTTTCTGTTTCCCACGTGAGTGTGTGTGCGTTTCTGGGCTGGCTTAAGGGATGGCGGATGCCCCAAAGCCAGGTTTCAGAAGTGCACAGAGTGTGGCCATAAGCTTTCTCCGGTGGGTGGCCACACTCTGTGCGTGGTCTGCTTGGGGGCTGAACACCTCCAAGTCCCCCTGTCCTATTTGTGCTGGGTTTAACCCCAGGGTAGTTAAGGACAAGCGGGACAAATTGACCCTTAAGGGCCTATTGCCCTCTTCTACTGGGACTGCAGTCCCCTCTTCCCCTGCAGGGAAAGCAGCAGCTGCTGCTCCGTCTTCTTCTTCCCTGGCCTCTGGGACTCACACTGCCACCAGGAGGTCAGAGGAAGGGGATCAGGTTAAGAAGGTCCAGCTGTGCAAGTGATCCCCCGACTGCTTGTCGCAGGCCAGCCCACCACTGAAACTGAAGCCTATATCCAGGCCTGTGACTCCTAGGCTCAGGTCTCTTAGGTTTTCACCTGAACCCGAGGAACAACAAAGCCAGTCTCCTGCCAGGTTTTCCCCCCCACTTGCACTCCCATACAATTTCAGTGGTGTCCTCCCACTTCACTCGGAGCCTGTCAGAAGCAGAGATGGACAAGATGATGCAGAGGTTTATCCATACTCAGATACAGATGGGGGTCTTGCCAGGGTCTTCTCCCTCCGGAGCGGGCTCCTTCCAACCATTGTTCCGTCCTATTACTCCTTCTCCAATTCGACCTGCTGTTTCAGAGTTGTTGGATCCGAGGGGTCTGTACCGATGGTACCTTGTGCCTCAATGCCGGCTAGTGCCTTGAGTTTGTTGGATCCGACGGGCTCAGATCTGAGCTCTTGGAGCCGCAGCATCGGGGTCAGATCCAAGGGGGTGTTCTCTGCTCCGAGCCTGTCAGAGAGGAGCATCCCTCTCGGCATATTGGCTCCAGCGGGTTCGGCTCCGACTCCCCTGTCGGGGCAAGGAGGAGCGGCTTTGGTTTTTAATGTTTAGATAGTAGATTTAGATACATAATTCTAATTCTAATTTTTATTAGATTTATACTATATAACATTAATATAGATGTATTTTTTATATATACCTAAGCATATAACTTAGAAGCATAATAGATTCAAAATAAACATATTTTCATAGGTCATAATTAAATGGACAAACAACATTCTAGCTCTAATATTAGCGTTATACCTGTATATACCTATTAAACGCCTGAGCATAAACATTGTTTGGACACTAAGACCTCATAATTAATTATGTACGAAGATCCATGCCTCGGGAATAGAATCTGAAGGAAATTCGTCATTAGGTCCTCCTTTTTTAACATTGAAATCCAGATCATCGTATGTCTTTAACTTTGTAGAATATAATTTAGAGTGATTTGAGTATACAGGTTGATTTACCAGTATTATGCTAAAAGTTTTAGTTTAATATGTTTAGTAGGGTTGTAAAAATGTATATTTAACATATTTAATGTTTTTAACATAGCATAAAATTAATGGCTTAGACAACATAAGTTATTGAGAATTTTTGAATGTTATATAAATTATACTAATGCACTTTATAGTTAACATATAATGTTTCTTTAAGATTATTTTAAGATGGATCCTACTTGTGATGTCATTAATTAATGAATTATGACCTTATTTAAGGGAGAGACGATTTACAATGGAGTGTTTTGTCTGAGGAAGGAAGGATACAAAGCCTTCCGAAAGTGCTTGTTTATAAATTAAAGTTCTAACGTTGTAAACCAGAGCTGCTGCATTTGTGAAAACCTTCACTTATTGGATACATCGTAGTTGCGGGATATCGGACATTGTGTGGGTGCTTTCTTTGCATTTTTTGTCTTCTACAGTTTGTTTGGCAACGTTTTGGATTAACCATGTGGTTGATTGCACATACAACCGAAGGGGTGGCTAGAGCAGCAGCTACAGTTATTATCATGAGACGTCATACCTGGATGTACTTGTACAACTTTGCGGACCACTTCAAGTCTTCCTTTGTCAAAGCTCCCATTGATGGTTCTTCTCTGTTTGGCCCAAAAGTTAAAGCTATATTAGCCAGGTATCACAAGGATGGAAAGACCCTGTCTGCTGTGGATGTATGTTTTTCCACCCCTCAACGATCCTATTTCAGGAATCGAAGAAGTGGAAAGATGTGGTTCAGGAAGTTCCAAGGGTCTTTCCATGACACACGTGGTGAGTTATCCCTCAGGCAGAGGGAGAACTCATCAGGAGGACACCCCTCCTGTGGCAGAGGGGGGCTGTGTAATCAGGGTTCCAGGGATTCCTTTTCTGGGCAGCCCTATCAGTGCTCCTAAAGAGTGGCTCGATTGCTTGTTTCTGGAAGCAGTCAGGGGACGATTCTCTCTGCACCACCTAGCCTGGTACTCAATAACATCAGATTCCTGGGTGCAGATGATAATTACCAGAGGTTAACATTTACCCTTCAGTCTTTATCCAAGGCCAGAAAGGCGAATCACTGATGTTCCACCCAGTCAGAGGGAGGAAGCAGCTCAAGAAATTCTAAAGCTGCTTGAAAAAAGAGTCATCCAAACAGTCCCACCAGACCAAATAGGGTCCAGATTTTACTCAAGGTTCTTTTTAGTGCCAGAAAAGACGGGGGACTGGAGGCCAATTCTGGACCTCAGTATCTTGAACAAGTTTATCAAGCAGACAAAATTCCAGATGGCATGGTTCGGTCTATCTTTCCATTTCTGGAAAAGGTGATTGGATGTGCTCGATAGATCTTCAGGATGCGTATTATCACATAAAAATGGACAAATGCTCCAGAAGATATCTCCGCCTCCAGCTGGGAGCCAATCATTACCAATTTTGAGCACTGCCCTTTGGTCTGTCCAGAGCCCCCAGAGTGTTCACCAAATATATGGCAGTAGTAACAGCTCACTTTAGACTGGAAGGATTCTGAGTGTTTCCATATTTAAATGACTGGCTCCTTACTGCCCTCACCAAGCATCTACAACTTCATGCCTTGCACTACACCCTACAATAGGCAGGGCTGCTAGTTATCTCAATAAACAAAAAAGTCAAAACTAGTACCCACTCAAAGTTTAGAATTAATTGGAGCAGCATTCGACATGACATCCTGTCTAGTCGCCCTTCCTCATCACAGATTACAAAGGCTAAGGTCTCAGCTCCAAGCCATACTCTCTCAAGACAAAGTTCCAGCTCACTTACTCCTTCAACTACTATGGTCAATGGCAGAAACAATCACCCTAGTTCCCCTGGTGAGACTCCACATGAGGCTGCTCCAATGGTTCCTAGCGTCACAGTGGTCTCTATTAGCACACCCCATGTCTCATCCAGTCCGCATAACAAACCATTGCAAATAGGATCTGAATTGGTGGATGAAGTTAGAAGATGAATTATGGAGTTTTCCCTTTTCATCCCCCCCAGCCCAAGGCTGTAGTGACCACAGGCATTTTCAGGGAAAGACAGTCCAAGGCACTTGGTCCCCCTTAGAGGCCAATTTGCAAAGCAACTTCCTAGAACTGAGGGCAGTGCTTCTGGCATTGCAAGCATTCCAATTTGCCCTCCCATTGTGGACAGTTGCTATCCAGTCAGACAACATGTCCATCGTCTGGTATATCAACAGACAGGGAGGAACCAGATCCTACCTGTTATGCCATGAAGCCATGAGAGTATGGCAATGGATGATAGCCTCCAACCACTTTCTGATAGCAATGCATATTCCTGGGAATTCCAGTGTGATTGTGGACAAACTAAGCAGATGCATTCTCCTGCCTCATGAGTGGTCTCTCAATCCCATGGTAGTGACAGAGATTTTTTGTCATTGGGGTCAGCCTTGCTGCAGTCTATTTGCATCTCCCATGAACCACAAATGCAGCAGCAACTTTGCCCTACTCCCCCTCAGAGGGAGTCCCCGAGGGATGCGCTTTTACATGACTGGTCCCCAGGACTGATTTATGCCTTTCCTCCTTTTCCCCTGATACCACAGTTTTTAAAGAAAGTGCAACGGTTGAGAAGCAGAGTAATCCCATTGCACCCTATTGGCCCTGCCAAGTCTGGTTCCCCTTTCTTTGGCCTCACCTAGTCCACCGCCCGTGGACTCTGGACTCAACTCCAGGACTGCTGTCTCATCCACAGGGGCTGGTCCATCCCAACCTGCCAAGTCTCAAGCTGACCACCTGGTACCTCCACTTCCGGTAATTGCCAGGCAGAATAATCTATCTTCCCAGTACAAAAGATACTTCTGGCTTCCCATAAACCGTCCACCAGGAAAATTTATCATAGTTAAGTGGAACAGATTTGTAATCTGGTCTCAAGAAAACAAACTTGACCCCTTTTCAGCCCCGATTAATAAAGTGTTGGAATATTTGTCAACCTTACTGCATTCAGGAGCCTCAGCTTCTACTATCATAGTCCATTTAGCAGCTGTTTCAAATTTCCATAATGGCTGCGACAATTTTTCTTTAATACCTTACCGTCTCTGCAAAACCTTTTTAAAGGGAGTCATGCATTTAAAACCACCCTTTTAAAGAACCCATTGAACCTTGGAGTTTGACATTAGTCCTACAAACTTTGATTCGCCAACCCTTTGAGCCAGCAGCCACTTGTGATATAAAATTTTTGTCTTGGAAAACCTTATTCCTGGTAGCCATCACTTCAGCCAGGAGAATATCAGAATTACAGCCTTGTGTGTAAAGTGCCCATACATAATTTTTCACTAATTTTTCACAAAGAGAGACTATCCCTTCGGACTAACCCCTCCTTTCTACCCAGATTCAAATATTAATCAATCCGTTGACCTGCCAGTTTTCTTCCCAAATGTCTGAAACAAAGGAGAATATTGTTTGCATTTATTGGATGTACATAGACGATTATGTTTTTACATAGGACTAAATGATTCAGAAAATCAGGCCAATTGTTCCTGTCTTTTTCAGGGCCTAAACTGGGCAAGTCAGTTTCTAAAGTCACTTTGGCAAAATGGTTGAGACATTGCATCACCTTTGTTTATCAACAGAATCAAATGAGTTTATCAGCTAAAGTCAAGGCTCATTCTACCAGCTCAGTTTCTACTTCAGTAGCCTTTCATTCAAGAGCCTCTATGGATGACATTTGCGCAGCAGCCACTTGGGCTACCCCGCATACCTTTATCACTCATTACAAATTGGACATGGTCTCCAGGGGGAGAGCATCCTTGGGCTCAATGGTGCTCAGGAATATCCTTCCATAGGGCCTCCCAAGACTTAAAGTAGCTAGGGACTCTGTCCCAACTGTCATGAATGAATGAAGATCGACAACACAGGTGAAACATTATGGTAAGAACATAACTTCTTTTATCCGTTGGTATTATCAGAATATATGTGCAGAAACTTTGGATATATTTATCAGCACTGTTATTGTTAACCAGCATTTCTGTAGACTGTTATTGTTTATCAGCACTGTTAATGAAGACAGTATTTGGATATTGTGAAGATCTAATAAAGTCTTATTAACCAAACGACAGTGTTTGCAGACTTCATTCTGAAAAGTACAAAAGCCCTGGCCCATAAAGGAGAGACTGGCACCTGTTCAGCACAAGTTTGGGTAATTAACAGATAAAGACTTTCATTCCAGTCTCATTTCAGTTGTTTCCAGTTAATTCCAGTATACTACAGTCTTATCAGCTCTTACACACACACACACACACACACACACACACACACACACACACACACACACACACACACACACACACATACTCACACTCATAAAGTAAATACATTATGTTACACCTTATCTGGAACAAACTTCCATTCCAGATCAAGTAATGTGACATACTATTTTCACAGATCCATTATTACTCTTAAGCCTTTATTGCTACTTTCATAATAAGGCTGTGTTCATTTATCATTAACTTGTTTCAGTTAATTATTAGTTGTTCCACTTTATGTAAATTTGTTTTGTTATAAAATGTTATTGCTCTCTAATGACACAGAGACAGGAGCCATGAAATAAAGAATTGGTGCATCTCTGTTCAAATATCTTGCAATTTTTTTTACTTAGGCTCGTATAACCTGCCATTCTGAGCTGCTACATAAATTGTGGGAACAAAACAAAACACTTCACAAGGGTGTGTACAACATTCAGTTTTAGGAATATACTGGTCTGTTTTTGCAGTTACTTCCCAACAGGTTTGACAAGGAAGTTTACACAGATGGGGGTAGTTTATTCATTAATTATATAAACTGGAACTTTCAGTTCATTTATGGGAAATGAACACGATCATTTTCAAAATGTAAACAGTGTGGCAGCTTTAGGCACCAGTGACTTGAAATGGAAGTTATTTGTGTTTTGGCATATACAGTTTCAGTGAAAACGTCTGTTGTACAAGTCTTGACAGGTTCTGATTACACAACAGGTAGACCAGGTGTAAATTTATAGTTAAGTTAGTTATTAATGTGTTGGGTCTACAGTGTAGAGACAGTCTCACATACATGCATAAAATAAATGCATTATGTTACCTTTTGTCTGCAACAAACTTCCACTCCACATCAAGCAATATGACAGACTATTTTCCTTTAAAAAGAAATTAGACAGTTGGATGGGTATTTAAAAATGTACCCCCCAGCAAGACCGCCCTACTGCTGTTTGAAAAAAAAAAGTAAGGCTTAAGGGTAGGTGCTGGCAAAATGTAAATAGCCACATGGCTCAGATGCCTTGTATTTTCTATGATTCTATGAAATCAGTCAACAAAATAAATTAAAATGTATGATTTAGTTCAGCATATCTGATCGGGGCATGCAGTTTACTGAGCTTTCATAAAATGAAGACTGCATTTTTGTTAGTAGACTGAAGTAAGCTACTGAATTATGTTCAAAGAAGTTTTAGTCTGGCGGTTAGCACAAAGGACTAAGCCTGCAAGATGTTAATGGGCCAGTTCTTGTGGTATGGAGTTTGATTCCTTTGGCCTTCATTTGCCTAGTGTGTGACCTTGATTAAGTTCCTTAACTGAACAGTGCTGTAGGGAATTATGCTAGACTACTTGATGAATGTCTAGTAACTTCCTCTGAAGTACAATAGAAGCTGAAGCCCTTTTGCTCCTTCCTGTTCATATAGCATTGTGTCTTTTTTTTTTGTTACCTGAAAACACAGGTTACACATTGTCAGTTGTAGTGCACATATATCTGTTTTTAATACATTCGTTAACTTGTAAGACCGCTGGATAAATGGTCCTTTTCACGGGCTACATGGAAGCACTGTCTTGTTAAGTGATTTGCTTAGAATCGCACAGCAGGCAAATTGAAGTGGAGGGAATCAAACCGCGTACCTTGGCAACAGGAAGCAGCTCATTAGCAGCTGAGATTCTTAAGACTCTGCACTATCTGCCAGATGTCAGTCCTTCCATTGTGTTGGTAGAAATTTCTTCTACAGTAAATGAGAAAACAGGCTTGCAAACTTCTCATGTTTATTCTCCCAAGTCAGATCCAGAGTCTCAATGGTGGATTTATGTTGTTGCTTCCCAGCAATGTGAATAGGGTGCTTCTCCTGATCTTAGTGCTGGGCTGTGCCTTCCTATTACCAAGCAGCTTCACTGGATGCATCTGTTGAAGTTACTGTGCGGGACAAAAGGGGTTGTTGCCTTCAGCGCTCTGTAAGCTGTAAATCATATCTGAATCCATCAACTGCATTATGGAGATATGCAGTTTGATGAAAGAACAAAAAGAGCAACATTGCTTAGATTTATTTCTGCATGAGCCAGGTCATTGCCCTTGTCCCTCTTTCATGAATTTGAACATTTTAAATCCATTTCAGTTTTCCCTCCAGTACTGTTTCATTCACATACCAATTTTATTTTACCACTTGTGGAACAATTACACTCATCCGTGTTTTTGAATATTGTAGCATTCCATGGGAAAAACATTTCCATTTACATATTTAAAATTTTATGATTAATTATATTTCCCATTATTAGTAAAAATCACACTCGGTACAAAAATAAAGCCTTGTACACCAAAACTTCTGAAATGAAACACAAGGCTCTAGAAACGGCCACTCAGCGAAACATAAAACAATAGGAACAGTCTCCAAAATAAAATCCGACAGAAACATCAATAAAGCCCAAACAGTTTATTAAGGTTAAGCACTTTCATCCCAGTTCTTCTGGGACTTCATCAGAACAATAAAACAAGCAGTCAATAGGTTTACATAACAAAGCCAATAAAAAACAGTCATGTGGCATTAATTAAATTAATTAGCCAACTTCAAAATCACTATAGAAATAAATATAGCTATAACATTTTCCATAGATTAATAGAACATTAAAACCTCACAACATTTAGTGAAAATAAATGAAACAACGAACATTTATAAACCTACATCTATAAATCTTGAGTTCTTGTTTTAAGAATAGGTAGAATGGTGATATTTTCATTTAGACCTGGTGGCATTGTGGCATTTAATTTTAGTTGCCACTGCAGCTTACATCTCTCAATTTGTAATTCCCACCACCCTCATCTTGGGTTCGTGGGAAGAATGTCAAGTATGCTGAATCTAAATTTATTAAACCCTTCCCAATGCAGTGTGTGTTTATTCAAGGCATTGTTCAAATTCTTTTTATTGATTGCATATAAATGTTCATAAATTCTTTTCCTCAGCTGCCTTTCTGTTTCATCCACATGGAAAAATTCACATGTTTTACCGTCAGCTATATAAACAATGCCTCCAGTAGTACAATTTCCATTTTTCAAATAAATAACAGAAGGTACATTCTGTAAAACCAAAGTGGAGCCTTGCAGTATATAAGAACATTGCTGGCATGCTCCACGAGTAGTGCCTTTACAATTAAAGGGGGTTGGTGGTAATGGATGTTCAAATAAAAAATTAAGATTTCTACCCATTTTAAAAGCAAACTTGGGACCTTCCCCAAGCAAGTCCATTAATTCAGAATTAGTTCTGAACATCACCCAGATTTTTGTCATAATATCCTTAACTTCCCTACAGCCATCACCAAATGGTAAAACCGTATTATTGATGAAATTATGTTTGTCGTCATATCTGGTAACTTGAAAATTCTCACTGTCAGAACCCAACAAGGGTTTAAATGTTGAACCCCATCCCTGAAGAACCTCCTCACTTATCTTAAAAATCAAATCACTTGGATAGCCTCTTTCTAAGGACATCTGCGCAATTTTACTCAGTTCAAATTTGAAATTGATAAGGTTGGAGCACATTCTAGCTGTCCCATCCACTTGACTTTTAAATATGTTCTTTTTGGTGTAATAAGGATGATTACTTTGATAGTCCAAATAACTATTAGAAAATGTATCCTTTCTAAAGATTTTTGAAACAAAAACACCATTAAACATGTCTTTGTACAAAGTGACATTGAGATACTATAAATATATATAGAGTGATATTGAGATATATAAATAGGATGTGCTGGAGGGATAGATTTATCACTCAGAGACTCCCTATGCTGTGGAATAAAATCCCGGTCCATGTGAGGCAGAGCACCTCGCTGGCTCTGTTCAAGAGAAATCTTGACCTGTGGATGGGAGATCGTGGGTTTACCCCGGGAATCATCTCTGTGTCACTGCTGGACAGAGGCACAACAAACTAATGGGCACAGTATTTTTTCATATAAGGGGTGGCGTAAGCCACAAAACTTTGGGCTAGGCTTATAAATGCCTTAGGGCAGATAGCCTAGTATAAACCTATGAACCTATGAACCTAGTCTGTGCACTTTAAAAGCACAGGCGTCCTCTCCCTAATGTCCCCTAGGAGGGGGGACTACCTTGAGCATGCGCATAGACCAACAGTAGTCGGGACTGGCGCATCTAAATGTATCCTTTCTAAAGATTTTTGAAACAAAAACACCATTAAACATGTCTTTGTACAAAGTGACATTGAGATACTCAATACTAGTATCTGAATGAGTCACTGTGAACTTAAAAAATGAAGGAATACCATTTAAATAAATGGTAAACTGGTCCATATCCATTGGTTTCCCCTCGCCAGAGAATAAAGATGTGATCCAGGTAATGCAAATAAGTAACCCATTTCGGGTCTACTTTACGCGCTCAAAAGCTGAAAAACCCGAATCCAAATAGCGCGACACATAAACAGTGAACCGCGAATACGTTGAACGAACGAAACCACAAAAGTGGAAATATCGAATTTGCATAGTTGGCCCGTCTGCGGTATAGCTCCATAAGGTAAGTGTGCGATAGTTACAGACCTTAGGGTTAGGGAGGGGTTCAGGTAAGTGCATAGGTAGTTAGTGTATGTAAAGTTTTGTGTAGGTAATGTATGTAAGGTTTAGTGTAGGGTTTTGTTAAGTGTATGTGTGTGGAATATTTAGTTTGTTTGGGCATAGCTCCGTAGGGGAAGTGTGCGGTAGTTACGGACCTTACGGTTAGGGAGGGGTTACGGATAGTGCATAGATAGTTGTGTATGTGGGGTTTAGTGTAGGGTTAGCAGTAGGGTTTTGGTGCTTTAATTTAGGGTTAGACGTAGGGTTTTGGTTAGTGTATGTATGTGTTTTTTTTTATTGTGTTTGGGTAGGTAGTGTGTTGCGGGTGGTGGGTTGGCCGACTATGACGGTTGGAGGTTTTAAATTTCATGCTTTAGTACATTCAGCGTATTCACGGTTCGCTCTTTATGTGTCGCGATATTTGGATTCGGGTTTTTCGTGTTTCGAGCTCATAAAGTAGACCCACCTATTTCCCCTTAAATTCAGAATTAAAAACTTACTTACCCTTCCAGGCATACAAAACTAAATTGGCATAAGTAGGGGCTCAGCTTGCCCCTATTGTGACACCCTTAATCTGCTTAAAAAAAATTCACCTTCATAAATGAAATTGTTGTCTAGAATAATTTCCATTACTTCCAACACAAAATTCACCATAGTATTGGTAAGAGTGGTCAGTTCTCTAATAGCCTCAGAAAATAGGGCAGGCCCCTGTTGGTGGGGTATACAGGTAAAAAGATCCACCACTTCAGTGGTGGTGAAATTACAATTTAAAGTAAACCACTCTTGTTTAATTCTTAAATCCCAAGAGTCTTTCAACAAGTAATTTATGGAAATAATAGCATTTTTAACAGCCTGTCAATAAAAACACTCAAGGGGTATGTGGAACTATTCTGTGCTGCGACTATAACTCTGTAAGGGGCTGATAAATATTGACCCTTTGGGATACCAAAGGCTGTAGGAATCAGTGGATGGTTATTACTCAAAAAATTCAATAAATCCTCCGAAATAACCCCTCAAAAAAGTGCATCCTCAAGAAATAACTGAATTCTTCTATGTGCTATAAAAATCTCATTATGTGATATTTCCATACATTTTTCCTTATCGTGGAAAATATCCAACATCTGACCAATATAATCTACCTTATCCACTAGAACTACACCCCCACCTTTATCAAGTTTCATAATACGCAGGGTGTGTTTTGATCTAAGCTGATTCAACAGTTTACAGTCTTGTTCAGTTAAGTTGTAAAATTTCCACTTATTTTTGTTTGTCAATGTGTATATCTCAGCAGAACAAACCTTTTCATATGCCGCAATAATAGGATGGGTAAAGGGATGAAAAAAGACATTTTTTTCTTAAAAGATTGGTTGCAAACGAAGTAAATTAAATCTCTTAATAGCTGATCTTGAAACATAACCTTTAAATTTAATTTCCTTGTAAAAGGCTTTAACTCTATCACTTCACTAGCCCCTAATTTAAAAGAGGGGACAAATTTGAAACCTTTTTTGAAAAGCGAAAAGTAGGTTTGGTTTATATCAAGTTCTGTACAATTAAAAATATTAAAACCCTGGAAAGACAAAATTTTTCCTTCAAAAACTGTAGAAGTATTATTAGTCAAATTCTCACTAAATAAATCTACAAGTAAAGCTAGTTCTTGTTCCTGTGATTGTTTTCCCAATTCTGAGCATTCATTTTGTTCCGACCTTCCTTCGGGGTATGAGCCTGGGGTAAAAAATTATTTTGTCTGTTCCTATTTACCTATCCATTCTGATCGTCTTAGGGGTGGATAATCGGTGTCATAATCACTAGATCTATGTGTGTCCTGCTCTCTATTGTCATGATAATGTCCTTCCTGCATTTCATATGCCCTATGAGTTTCAGCTGAATAACCCACCGCACCACCTTCCTCATTGTGTTCTGTGTCCCTCATGTTCCAAAGGTAACCTTCTAGTAATGGGTAAACAGTACCTTTAAGATACTCATCCTCATCCATGACTAACTTTTTTTGCTTTCGCTCCAAATTTATTTGGACCTGCTGCTCAACTCTCTTGAATATGTTTTCATATTTAAGCAGTAAAATAATAGAAATATATTTATTCCACCACAAAACAGCGACAAGGAAAACAGTAAAAACACTTGGACTAAGCGCTTCAGAGTCCTAGTTAAAATCCCAAATTACTCCAAATAAATATTCAAGATTTGCCAACTTCAATTTTCCAATTACTCAATTTTTCAATTACTCAATTTTTAACAATTGCAAACCAGAAATCTTAAAGCTGTATGGATGTTAAATACAACCAAAAATCTAAAAGTAGCATCAACTCTGAATTGTTTGTGAATACAAAAAAAAAAAAAAACAATAAATAATGAAACTGAAATATATAAAAAAAAAATTTATATATATATATGTATTTTCTACAAAGTTTCATGTCCTTAAAAATTAGAATTGATCAATTTACCCATATCGAAATAACAAAAGTAATGAATAATAATAATTAATAATAATAATACTGATAAAAATAACAAAAATATTTCATATTGTTAAATGATAATGTTTGGTTAGCATTAATTGTACTTTGATCTTGAAACCATCCTTCCTAACCTTAGTTAATGTTGAATAATGCATATTGTAAAACAATACCCACCAATACATAAATAAATAAACTAAATAATGTTTTCATATTTAGACACATTAAACTCAAATAACAAATCTTTAAAAACTCATCATTAAGAATATTAAGCTCTTCTAAATATTTATTCATACTAACATTATTAAGTTTAATAATAAAATGCAACAATTAGAGTCCGTGTCTATCAAACATATCAATCAGTTCTTTCATTTCACTATCATTAATAAATAGTCCATTGGGAAATTTATACATGTATAAACCTTTGGGAATACATTTATGCTAAACACATTCATTCAAATATAAATGATCACACCTTAAAATGGTAACAGTAGAAACACTTTCATTTAAACCTGGGAAATTATAGACCCCTAAGTTTAATTAGTCTTATATGCAAGGCCATGGAAAGAACTATTGTGGACCTGATAAACAAGACATAGGAAATCTTCACTCACTTGGCCCATTCCCATTTGGTTTCATCAAGGACAAGTCATGCTTACTAAACCTTATGGAGTTCTTCAAGAAAGACACTATAGCCATGGACGAGGGCAAAATGGTGCATACTACCTACTTTGACCTGGCAAAGGCATTTGACACAATGTCTCATTTGAGTATTATAGATAAACTCACAAATTTAGGCATAAATCCCTATGTCATCCAATGGATCAATAAATGGCTCATAGGTAGGACACATAAAGTTAGGGTGGGGAAATCTACCTCCACCAAGAGGCCTATTACTAGTGGTATCCCACAGGGCTCGGTACTGGGACCGCTCCAGTTCGGAGTACACTTCTCTGAAGTCAGAGCAAATGTAGAGGGCCTTTGGCAGATCAAATTTGCTGACAACTGCAAACTGGGTGCAATCACTGAATCCCCCAAAGATGAAGAGATCCTCCAGGAGGGTCTGATACTGACAGAAAACTGGTGCGGAGCCATGGCCAAAAACTCAGTACAAAAAATTCATAATTATAGCCTATGGGAAGATGACCTTCCATGTAAATTATAACATTGATAACACTCCCCTAAGAGAAAACCCAGTGGTAAGGGACTGGGGAACTCAGGTTGACAGTCACCTGAACTTTGATCATCATGTGTCCATGGTTGTAAGAAAATCCATCTGTTTGGCACAAGTTATAACTAAAGGCATGGCATCCAGATGTAAGGAGATCATACTCCCACTATACTCAAGCCTGATTAGACCAATAATTGAGAATAATGCATCCTTCAGCATGTACCTGATCAGGCAATTGCAACAGCTGTAGCAGCCACAGAGGTCCCTCACTAAAAGAATACAAGGTGTAAATAACATGTCCGATGTGGACCCCATCAAAGCTTTGTCCCTGTATTCAGTCTCCTACAGACTACTGAGTGTTGATTAATGCCCAAACCTACAAGACATTCACCAGTACAGCCCTAATGGATCTGCTTTACATTTGCAAAACAAACAGCATTAGAATTACTCAATCTAAGGATGTAAACCTCGTCTGTGACATGAGCAAAACATATTGGCAGGACAGGTATATGTCTCAGAGATGATCTCTTTTTGGAAACAGACTCCCCATTCATGTGAAACACAGCTCTTTCCTAAGCCTGTTCAAACACAGTTTGGACCAATGCATGGAAAATCACAAATTCACGTCTGGTTTGTTGGCTGTGCCCCTTAGCGGCTGGAACAACTTGTAGATGCCCTAAGGCACCGGCCTATACCCAAGCTGTTCTAGTCTTTTGGCATTAATAATTGGGAAAATTGGGACATTAATGGCTAGGATTAAAAATACTCTCGAGCTCTTAGCTTAGTAACTTCCTATGATCCTGTAATGGGGGGGTGGGTCTGTGTGCCTCTGTTGACCAGTGTGCACTTGCCATAAAGCCCATCCCTGAGTCAGTAAGCTGCTGGCCATCCAGTGTCCTGTTGACCAGCTTGAGTTACCTGGGATAGCTCTGTTGAGTGAAAGCTGGAGATAAAATCAATCAACCTGCAAACATGAACTAAAGATTGCTGCACTTAATACACATTCACTGACAGAATAGATCTTGAAAGTGGATGACATGATGGTAAGGAGGAGGCTGGACATTCTATGTATTCAGTAGACAAGATGGAAGATCGGTGCAGCAAAGTCACTTGGCTTGGGATCCAGAGTCATTCAGGTATTCAGGTGAAAGACAGACTAGAAATGGTGTGGCAATGATGGTGAAGGACTGGTTTCTGAAGACAATGAAGGACATCATCAGAATTAGTGACAGTCATGGCAATCAGACTCCAGAGTAAGGATAGGGGACTATTCATAGTCTCAGCCTATGCCCCCCAGCAGGGGTGTGATAGTGAGGAAAGGAGTACATTCAGGAAGTAGTTGCAGCACCTACTAGACAAAGCAGGACAACATGAGTTGGTGTTGAGAAAGGGAGATCTTAATGCACATACCAGAACAGACAGAGCATGATATGAGGGCTGCCTGGGTCCATATGTGTAGGGTAGCAAGAACAAAGAAGGAGAGCCCATTCTGGGCTTCCGTTTGATAAATGGCTTGATGGTAGCCAAGACATGGTTCAGCAAGAGAGAGAGTCACAAGATCTCATACAAGACTGGCCAATGTGCAACTCAGGTAAACTTCCTTCTAGTAAGGAAAGGGAATTTGGGTAGAATCTGTGATTACCAAGTCATCCTCAGTGAAACAACTTGCCCACAGTATAAACCACTGGTTGCCCTAATCAGCTACAAGCAGTGTTCAGAGAAGGCTTTAAGGTCAGTTGAGACTAAGCTAAAGACCTGGGAGATGAAGAGAGAAAAAGCACAAGAGTTCAAGGAAATATTCAGGGTTCTAGCACCTCAGGAAGAAGACAAAATAGGTGAAGTTGAAGAAGATTAGCAGCACCTCAAACTAGACTACAGAACAGTTATGTGACCAAGCCAGGTATGCAAGTAAGGTACATAAAGAAAGCTGGTGGTGGAATACAGAAGTCTAGGAAGTTATCAAAAGAAGGAAGAATGCGGGAAAAAGTGTGAGATAGAAAAGATGGACCAGCCTAGGAAGGAATAGTGGTTAGCTAACAAAGAAGCTAAGAGAAAAGTTACAATAACAAAGAACATGGCAGCAGAGGCACTCTACCAGCTTCTGGAAAATGATTCAGTAGATGTCCAAAGAAAAACTATCTGGTTGCAAGGTAAGACAAGAAAAGAAAGATAATGAAGATAGTCATCAGGCAGCCTTCATTAGGTATGCCAGAAACAACCTGCTCATCAATCCACAGAACTTTAAAGGCAGATGGAAGGAGTTCTTCCCACAGCTTCTGAATAAAGAAAACCCCACAGGAGCTCTACTGCCCCAGATACAGCCTACAGTGTTAGAAGAGGAGGAGCTGTACTGCCCCAGACACAGGCTATGATGAGAGAAGAGGAGGAGCTGTACTGCCCCAGACACAGCCTATGATGAGAGAAGAGGAGGAGCTGTACTGCCCCAGACACAGCCTATGATGAGAGAAGGGGAGGAGCTGTACTGCCCCAGACACAGCCTACAACGAGAGAAGGGGAGGAGCTGTACTGCCCCAGACACAGCCTACAACGAGAGAAGGGGAGGAGCTGTACTGCCCCAGACACAGCCTATGATGAGAGAAAGGGAGGAGCCCACTCTAGAAGAAGTAAAAATAGCACTAAGGAAAATGAAGTCAGGGAAAGCAGCCGGCTGAGATGAGGTCACAGCAGATATGATCAAGATGTTGGGTAAGTTCAGGGAGAAATGGCTCCAGAGGATACTCATAGTGTGTGGAGATAAACGTGTATCCCAGATGACTGGATGGAGAATAAGCATTCTAGTGTCAGTGCATAAAAACAGAGGGCTCATTCAAAACTGTGGGGAATATGGAAATATCAATTTCCTATCAGACTGTATGAAAGTTCTAAAGAGGGGGACTGATAAATATGCAGAGTAGTAGAAAGTAAGATGGGAGATGAGCAATCTAAATTCAGATCAGGGTGCAGCACAACTGACCCCATGTTTACAGTGAGACAGTTTTGAAGAAGCTAGAGGTGAGGAAAGAGGCATTCACAGACTAGGAAAAACAAGGTCCTAATAAAGCTAATTTGGGAAGTCCTGCAATGGTCCGAAGTCCCAGAAACATTGGTAGAATTGGTTTATTTAATGTTACTAGCAGAGTTCTGAATCTTGTAAATCTGTCTGGCCTGATTCACATTCTTAACCCTGTTTGTCTCTTTGGCTCTTCAAGTCCTGCTGGAGTCCTGACAGGCCTTGTTTCATACTGGTGGGGGCTCTCTGACTTTGAGAGTCCTGTTAAGATCCCCAAAAGTGTTAAGTTGGGGAAGATGCTCAGTCTTAATCTTTTTTTGTGATGTTCCCCACCCACTTCAGACTCCAGTGCATCTGCCTATTGACCATGGGAATAGTACTTTGTGCAGGATACAGAAGGAAAAAAAATGGATGCAAAACACAGTAGAAGGAAAATGAGGGTAATTCACAGCATGACAAGCTGGAAAGACGGAGGAAATGTTTATCTAGATAAAGGAATGTCCCAGCCAATGTCAAATCCAGCAGAATGCATACAAGGAAAAAACTGCCATCAAAATGACAAGTTATTAAAGAGAGAACAAAACGCACAATCCATCCTTAAATTAATGTGTTTCTAATGCTTAGTCAAACATTCTGCTTGTGCTGTGCTGACGAGGTCATAACAAGGCCAAAATATGCATATCCATAGCTAGTGGGGCTTGGCTTTATTGGCATGAAATTGTCCATTAAAATGACAAAACAAGTCATGGGCATTCAGAATCACCAATTAGCTGAAACACCTGATGTTCATAAGGATCATTTGCATATATCCCATGTGCCTCTGATACAAGAGGTTTGGGAGGTCACTCAGCTTTGCTGGAGTTTTCATTTTGTTTTTACTAATTGTTTTTTCAGTGACCTGCTCACTCATTCTTTTAAATGAATATATAAATACACAGTCCTATGCCATTCACCAAAAGACACTTCTTTCCTCTGCCTCATAGCAAGAGGTTCTCTGGTTCGATCCTTGGCTGGGGTGCCTTCTGTGCAGAGTATGCATGTCCTCCCTGTGGTCGCGTGGGTTTCCTCTGGGTGCTCCGGTTTCCTCCCACATCCTAAAGACATGCTGTAGGTGGATTGGACACTAAATTGGCCCTAGGTGTGTGTGTGTGTGTGTGTGTGCATGTGTGTGCCTTCTGTGGAAGGTTGGGCACAGGGCTGGCAACTCGACACTGTAAAACTCCACTGCCAATCATGAGCGGACTGGTGATCCGCTGTGGCGACCCCTAACCAGGAAAAGCCGAATGAAGGAGAAGAAGAATAAAACACTTCTTTCTCTAAATTCAGTTGCTCTTATTAATTAGACAACATGTAAAAGCCTGCAGCTGTGGTATAGAAAAACGAACCCTGACTATGGCACAGGTGATGCAGGTATAAGCAACAGCTCTGGACAGGGAAGAAGGATGAGCCCCTTCTTTGGGTGAAGGGAGAATGGACACTGTGGAGTACATGGTTGTGATTTGAGTTCCCTTGTGGAGTTTGGGGCAGTGACAATGCAGTGCCTTCTATGGGTGGACAGGCAGTCCTGCTGAAATCAGACCATTGAAAAAGTGAAGAAGATTTAACAGTGAAGGACATTGCACAACCCGATCTATGGCATGTCACTGGGCAGTTGTACAACCTGCAGGGTAAAACAAGAAAAAAATGATGAACCACCCTGATGACAACCTAAATGATGGGTTCTCCTGGCTGATCCTCACCCCTGGTGATGGGAAGCAAATGGGCTGATTGTTTGGGAGGGGGCTGATGACTGGCAGGCAGCAATGATAAACAGAATTATAAGTGGTATTATTTTAAAATTAAATTAACATTTCCCTTCTATATATGTGTATGTCACCATTGAGTCCCAACCCCTAGTCTCCAAGAAGAGCCAGAGAAAGGGCACAAACATAACGCATACAGCAGGCTCCAACTTGTAGGGAGTGATGATTAGCTTGTTTTGTATGTTTTGTGTGTGTGCGCACACGTGTGCGTGTGTGTGTGTGTGTGTGTGTGTGTGTGTGTGTGTGTGTGTGTGTGTGTGCATATGATATATTAAAATGCTTGTTTTAAAACATTCACTTGATTTTTTTTGTTTTCTTTTGGAGGTTTTTTTTTGTCTCAAGCATACCCCCTTTTAATCTTTCTGAACCAAACTTTAGCTCATCTTTTCATTTTAAGTAAGTTACAGTGGGCCAGATTCAAAAGAAGCCATGCACAGGGT
Organism: Protopterus annectens; assembly: GCF_019279795.1. Lineage (NCBI taxonomy): Eukaryota > Metazoa > Chordata > Ceratodontiformes > Protopteridae > Protopterus > Protopterus annectens. The sequence continues at coordinate 45,910,841 of NC_056732.1, read as the reverse complement.
GGGTGCAGTTGAGAAAATCCAGTTATATGATGTAGTGAGGTCAAAGTAATGTGTTTGGTTGTATTATATGCCAATGACTGCATAATGAAATGCTATGTATGGTAATGAGGCAAAACAAAATAGTTGAATGATTCAGAAATGTTTAAATTTTGCACATGGACATTGTTTGCCTTAGATTTGAACTCGCCCATGTACCCATGTTCAGATGGAGTACATCATACAAATATGTTTGGATCTGCCACAGCCATTTTAAATGTGTGTCTGCAGAAAGCTGTTAATATAGCTGCTTTCCCCAGTGGTGGGTGACATCATCCCCAGAGGTGCCAGGTCATCTGACCATGCTTAACATCAAATGCCCACAACACTGACAAAGTGAACCAGCACAATGTGGACACAAATACCATGCAGGATATCGTGAAAATTTGTCAGCCTCATCTGCTGCCCCGTGGGAGTCATGGAGTACGTATGCGTTTGGATTCCAATATGTGTGTGACTCTGCATGTATTACCTACAGGGATCTTTCAGTGACCAGGGGAGACAGTGGAGGTAACTCAGGCAACTGCCTCAAGAGTATTACATCAGTTTCTCAGTGCTATGCTTCATCATGTAAGGTGCATCTGTGGTTATACCCCAGAGGAAACTGCAAACACCATGTGGGAGTTCTGTGGTATAGACCATTACTCTTAGGTATTGGGGGCCATAGGCTGTATCCAGGTTGAAATAAAGGCCCCACCTTATGACCAGGAAAGGAGGTATATGAACTGCAAAGGGACTCACTCCATCAACTGCCAAGTGTTCTGTAATGCATTGGGTATCATCTGCAATGTATGTGCAAGCCAGCCAGGCAGTTTTCATGACCATCATGTATGGCACACATATGACCATTATCAATGCCTGGAGGTCCCCTGCAGTATGACCTCACCATGTTTGCTAAATACTGTGTTATATAATGTTATAGTTAGGAAGTGGTTACAACAGGATGGCTTTTTTTGCAGGGCCAGCACTTCTCAGCACCACAGATAGCAGTAGCTGAGACAGATAAAGATTCAGAGGAGGAGTCAGAAGTGGGGGGTGGCCATGCCAGACGGGGGTGGACACAGTATGCCATGGTACTAGCTAAGAGGCAGTGGATTGCATATTACTTTACGAAATAACTGTACAAGAATTAAGTAGATATGTTTGTGTCTTTCAGCTTTTCCCGGTTAGGGGTCGCCACAGCAGAACTCCGGTCCGCTAATGATTGGTAGTTGAGTTTTACGTGCCGAGTTACCAGCCCTGATGCACAACCTTCAAGAAGGTATGCCATTCATGCATGTCTCCACGCAGAAGACTCTCTAGCTGAGAATCGAACCGGACAGCGTCTTACTGTGAGGCGACAACGCTACCGCAGCACCACCGCAGGTACAAGAATTAAGTAGATATACTACAGTAAAAGTAATTGTATGCAAAAATACCAGATGGTGCTTACCCATGCATAGGCCAGGCTCTGCTTCAGACATAGGCAACGCAAGTAACAATGTACAAAGGGTAGGGCACAGTTGTCATCATTTGTACAGGTGGGGAGAGGAGTACAGGACTACATGTTTTTCACAGGGAAGTGTGTGAATGTGAGTGTTGAGGTGTAGCAAAAGAAAAAGTGTATTTACGGGTAGTGTGAGAACTAGATTTTGGGAGAGGTGAATGTGCTGAAGAGCCAGGGCCAGTGGATATGTGGGATGTGCTGGGGGGTGTGCTGATGTGTGCATGCGTGTGTGTGTGTGTGTGTGTGTGTGTGTGTGTGTGTGTGTGTGTGTGTGTGTCTGCAGGGGGACAGTCTTAGCACTTGGTGCAGCACTGAAGCTCAGCCTGCTGGGCAGGTCTGCGGAATACATGATAGAGGGTTCACTGTCCTGTGCACAATCCTACCAACAATAGCTGGCTAGACCAGGAGTTGCACTGGCTGTAGCATGACCTTGGCTAGATATTGGTATGCTGTGTGACCTAAACAAATGTCCATTAACAGATGCATCAGCATGATGATGGCCACAGCCATGAGGACACCCTCTCATGGACATAGGCCCATCCATATTCGATGCTGCTGCTGTGGAAGTGTTAACACTGTAGGAGCAGGATCTTGCTTGTCCATGGTCATGTTGGCTAGCATTTGAGATGTAGCAGATAACTAGCTATAAGGGCATTCCTCATAGCTGAGAGGCGACCCAGAGAAGATACTGCACAGTCCAATCTGCGATTCAATTTCTGCAGATACTGCACAGTCCAATCTGCGATTCAATTTCTGCAGTGAGTCACACGTACATTGTACATATCTTGCACTCCTGTAGGTCAGCCTGCACAGCTAAAATCACCCTTACCATCTTTGCCATGGCTGTGGTGGAAGTAGCCCATATCTCCACCATGGCCCTGCACACACATTGGGTGGCAGCTACTGATACCCCAAACTCAGGGGGGAGGGCAATAACTCCATTGACTGCCATGACCAATTTCCCTGCCCACCTGTGCTAGGGCAGATGCAGATATCTCTGACTTAGTGGTCATCACACTTCCCTTAGCTATAGTGTCCTCATCAATCTGCCCACTCTTAGATGGTCATGTTTCCTCGGTATCCACAGGCATGCAGACTGCATCCACACTATGAGTAGGGTATATAGGGTCACACTCCCTGTGTCCAAAACACACTTTGCACTCCCTGAATGTGTTAACTTATCCCCCCCCCCCATCATTATCAGAAGCTTCATATACTCCGAACATCAGATAGGGGCAGTTTCACAGTGCTGGTAGTGGATAAAGAATCACTTGTGAATATGCCAAACAAAAAATATCCAGCATAAGTAGGATCCAACACCACGACTACACACTCATCTACAGCTATAAAAATATTATAACAAGTAATACCCCTGGCCATACTTTGTGCAGATGAATGTGGAACTTAGATTCTCCAATGTACCTTTAACGTGACTAACAGGTAAGGATGGGCTGCAGCTGTTCATACTGTGATATAGGATTGCATACCTGGGGTGTTCATACTGTGATATAGGACTGCATACCTGGGGTATCTGCAATGGAAACTCTCTATGGCTTGTCCAACTCTGCCTCACATCTAGCAGTGCACTGTGGGAGTCTGTGGAGATGGTAACACTTTTAAGCAAGGCCAGGAACTCCTCCATCTCTGTAAGGGGTGGCTTGGTTGATGGCCCACCACCTGGTGCCTTCTTTTCCCATGATAGGGACTCTACTGTGTGGGTGGCACCATAAATCATATCTTGTCACCCTGTGGTAGACCATACTGTAAATGTCATCCTGACTGCCCACAGCATTAACATTGGTGACATTTTCAACCCAGACATGGTCATGAAAGGACTGATCACAGGAATGGGCTGCAAAAGGCCATCTATTGTGGAGACAGAGGGCCTTTAGTACCACATCATTTTCAACATCTGTAAACTTGGGTTTGTAAGTAGAAACAGCAGACGCATTACCTTTCATCTGGACCCATTTTTTAGGCATAGTTCTGGTGGTTTGAAAACCAGTGAAATTAACAGCCATGGTCCTAGATGGGTCTTACAAATCCTTACACTGCTGCCATCCTACTAGGCCATTTAGTATGTTATAATTGTGCTTGATAGTTAGATGATCTTTAATGAAATGTCAGGCATATATGTGTCCTGCGCACATATCCCCCAAAAAACAAACACAGAAGTTCAACTTAACAAGAACACATGACCATTACAACAGTAGTGTTACAAAGGTTGTGGCTAATATAGATGTACAAGGCATGCAATATGGCACCACATGATACTGTGTTACACTTATTTCTACTGTATTGTAACCAAGTTAGATAAGCATCTAAATGGCTTAGGTCACTATTATCTTGAAATTTTCCACCAGTCTTGCAGTCATCTGTGTACTTGCGCTGCCAGAACTTAGCTGATATTGGAAAGTCAGAAAATATAGGACTAATGATCACAGGCCTGAGCATGAGGCCTCAGGAACAACACTTGTAATATTCCAGCAAGATGAGCTAACACCTTTTATTACCACTGATTTTGTCCTGTCATTTAACCAGCTCTCAATCCATCTAGTGATGTAATGATTTACCCTGAGATTGTATAGCTTTTCCAATATCTGCCAGTGAGACATTATGTCAAAAGTCTTTGATATGTCTAAATATGCAACAGTGCAGCCAGTACACTGATCCATTAGACTAGACATCCTATCATAAAATTTTACTTGACACATTAAAGTTGATCTCCATCTTACAAACCCATATTGAGCTTCATCAGCATGAGACACACATTTCTTCTAATTAACCATAATAAAAACATTTGAAACACCTGTTTGTTTATTTATTTTATTTATTTAACATTTGTTTACCGGGAAAATCCGACTTGGAATGAAGCCAATTTTCAGCGGAGGCCCGGGGAGAAACGTTGCAAATGTATGTCTTTATAATGTGGGAGGAAACCAACTTGAATGCAGGGAGAACATGCAGACTCCGCACAGAAGGCACCCCAGCTGAGAATCGAACTGGAGAACCTCTTGCTGTGAGGTGACAACACTACCGCTGCAACACTGCACTATGATTGTCAGAGTAATAGGATGATAACTAGTACTACTGTGTCTGTCACCACCCTTATAGACAGGCACCATACAAGACTCAGTCCATACTTCGGGTACAAGTCCTCTGATTAGTAACTGATTAAACATTATTGTTAAAAGGAAAACTAAGACATCCAGAATTTTAATAATTAATAGTTTAAATATATCATCAGGGCCCATAGTACAGATCTTTTTAACTTTTATTTTTAAGGATTCTCTAACATCATCTTCCAGGACATGAAGACAGTCTCCTAACTCACACTGGGGAACCTTTGGTCACTGTCTCATGAGCCTTTCCAATATTTGATAAGTAGCTGTTAAACATATCAGCAATCACAGAAAGGACCACAGTGGGAGTATCATCCATGATAATAGGTCCTATGTTATCTACATCTTTTCTCTGAGCAAAGGCCAGTTTCCTTTCATAATTCTTTTTCTCTCTGATGTCCAGAATGCCAACAAAGAAGAGACAAAGTGAAGTAAAAGAGAGAACAACTGTGAAAACTCGGAAGGGGACTAAACCACTGTGGTGCAGAGATCAAAAAAGCAGATTATAATTGCAGCTGAAGGAGAAGGTTGCTTAGTCACCCAGAGAGAATGACTGACCAAACGCACCCTGAGATTTTCAAGGTAATGAATGTAAAGGAACAAATAACAGAAGAGTGCATGAAATAGATGATGTTTTAAACATGCATTCAGAGAAAATAACTAGTATGCAGACTGCTGAAATGGAGAGGAAGGAAGGTATGATGGAACAACAATTAAAATAAGAACAAATGGCCCAGAAACTGTCTAAACTTGATGAAAGGACACGCAGAGACAACTTGAGGTTTGTAGTAGTACCAGAACAAATTGAATGGAAGTATTGTAGCAGAAGGCTGCAGTGAATAGAATATGTTTCAACCAGGCGTTTAGAGGAAATAAATGGTGTGCAAACTGATGAAAAGTAGGCAACAACAACAGACTGAACAGCAGTTAAACAACACCAACAGACAGAACAGCGGTTAAACAACAACAACAGACTGAACAGCGGTTAAACAACAACAACAGACTGAACAGCGGTTAAACTATGATCAAACTATGATCAAATAGCAGAGAAGCTTCACATCCCATCTGTTGTATTCTCACGGGAGATGGGGAGACAAGATGGGTGACAGTGGATAGGAGCACTAGTTGTATGCCAGTGTGGGATGGTGTATCTCTTGTAATACTTTTTAGTTTATTCTTTTAATGTGTATTCTGATACTGTCTGTATACATCTGATAAGTTGTTTTCCTTTTGTTAGACAACTTCCAAATTTTATTATAAGAGCTAGGCTTTTTGTGTTTTTCATGCTTAAATTTTGCATTTGCAACTGTAAGTACACTCTACAAGCATAGCTATGTAGATACTCCCAAGCTCTGAAAGGTTTACCTGTGTCAGTCTCCCTTTCCCACGAAAATGTCACCAAGCCATTCATCAGGCCTGTAGTGTTAAGCTTACTCATGTCATAGTAGGATATTTCTCTTATGTTTGCATTACACTGCATTAGATTGAAATGAATGGAATCATGATCAGAGGAAACCAGAAGATTTATATACACCAAGCTAGTAATCATCTGTACATTGTTAATCAGTACTAAATCCAGGAGTTTGTATCGTCTTGGAGGATGCTGAACCAGCTGTGTTAGTTGATGCGAGTTAACAATGTCCAACAAGCTTGTCTCATAATGAGTTTTGTAATTACGCATGTTCCAGTTTATGTTAGAGTAACTAAAGTCACCCATTACAATTTTATGCATTGTATCCACTATATTGTTCAGATTTTCAATGAATATCACAAGCTCTGAAGTAATAAGGCTTATACTCCTGTATGCCACCACAAGTCTGCATTCTCTCCATGTGAGAATATTACTTATAATCACACTTAACTATTTCTGTGTGTTTGAAATTTGTTTATATGGAGAAAGATGTGATATAATCAAACTAGGAGTTGCATTCTGAATGCTACTTTAAAACCATTGATCAGTAAGTACCACAGGAAAATAATTTGATTAATATAAATGTAAAATAAAAGTACTGTAGCAACATTTTTGCTTAAAAGTGAAAATATATCTAACTGAAATGGGGGGGGGGCTATAATGCAAGCTATCTGGTGAAAATATAATTTGTTTTCAAACAGCAAACTGTGTATTTTGTTTTCAGTAAAGGTTTTAGACAGTGGGGAAGAAAGGGGAAAAAAGTAAATGAATGATAAATGAAAAAAGAAACTAATATGTGATGAAAGCAAATAGACCATACAGTTAGCTCTGCTAATGTGTGCACTAGCTCAAGGAATTAAAACAAAGTTAAAGAAAGGAGTTTGCTGACTGAAAGTAGGACAGAAAGATTCACAAAAACAATGCACTGAAAATACTGACTGAGGAAAGTTGTTTAAAAGCAGAGGAATATGTGAGCAGCAAGAATGTTTGTTATAATAAAAATGTAAGATGCTTACCAAAATATACTTTAAAAACAATTGAAATCAGTAAGTGCCAGTGTGAAAATAACTGTTTCATATTATATGCGGTTTGGCTAAAGTCATATTTGTTATCAAGACTAAAATTGGGAGAAGTTTTTCAGTCTGCAGACTGACCTACCCTGTCTCTACTGCTTAAGGAATGCAGCCTGCCTTCCTTGACAAGCTATGCTTGATTACTAGAGGATGAAACCACTTTGTATAGATAGTTAACAAACTTGACCTTTTGGAAATAGCTACTGCATTTTTAAATATCTAATGAAGTTAAAGAGGAAATGTTAAAAATGTTTACCAGCTGTAGGAATGAAAAAGATGGAGGAATGTACAAAGCTGAAGTGATACATATACTAAATGAAGGAAGATAACAATGTTACAGTCTGAGTTATTAAAGTTGAACATTAAAGGGATGGTGGACATAAAAAAAACAGAACAAGATACTAACTTAAATTTACAATAGTAATGCACAGTAAAAAGCCACAACTCTAAAATGGAAAACCAAAGACAAAACATTAGATCTAACCACAAATTAATCCCCTTGGAAATCCACAATCACCCCCCCCCCACAAAGGTAACCCCCATGAAAAACTTCTCCTAAGCTAACTTTGGGCTCCTAAGAACAGAGGTGGCTAACTTCACGGCACCCGCACAAATGGCGAATAGTTGCATGACTGCCGAATCATACACCAATGCATTGTATGAACACATATACAAATGGATGGATCTCACCATACCCAATAGAACCAAGACACTCTCCTCCAAAAAAGGAAGCCAATCTGGTGGTTCCCCTGCCATAAACAAACTCTACAAGAGAAGGGGAAACTGATGCAGAATAAGGTGAGGTCCCAAGACTGGAAAAACTCCCTTATCAGCCTCAACAAAAGGTTGAGATCCCTCATCAAATCCTCTAAAGCTAGCCATGAAAACAGAATTGCAGCAGATAGTAAAGACAACCACAAGGCCTTCTATAGGTATGTAAAGAACCTCCATGGCAATACCCAGATTTGCTCTGAGCTACTGCTATACCGAGCCAACAGATATTGCCAATATACTAGCTGACATATTCAGTGCCACCTTTACCCTCCCCCCCAAAGGCCCAATCACAATACCAGTAGATTGTCAGGCATCCAGTATTACTGCTGTACAGGTTAAAACAGCACTGTCCAAGGCAAAGAATTCAGCTTCTATGGGACCTGACAATATCACTGGCTGTGTTCTACATGAACAACAGAATGAACTGGCACCTCACCTGTGTGCCCTGTTCAATCACAGCCTCACCTCAGGCTTTGTCTCTACTGAATGGCGCACTGCTATAGTTATCCTTTTCCACAAAGGAGGAGCGACTACAGACCCTGAAAACTATCGCCCCATTAGCCTGACAAGTCTGATATGCAAAGCATCATCATGGACATAATAAACAAGGAATCTCTAAGCCCTGGATCCCACACAGTTTGGTTTTGTGAAGGGTAGATCATGCCTACTCAACTTGGTCAACTTCTTTGAGTCAGTCACCAGAGCTGTGGATGAAGGCAAGGTGGTTCATACAGCCTACCTTCATCTGGCCAAGGCCTTTGATACCATTCCCCATTCAGGAATCATAGTGGGGTTTGGCTTTGTTGGCCTGAAATTGTGCAGTAAAATGACGAAACAAGTCATGGGCATTCAGAATTGCCAATTAGCTGAAACACCTGATGTTCATAAGGATCATTTGCATATATCCCATGTGCCTCTGTTACAAGAGGTTTGGGAGGTCACTCAGTGGAAGTTCTAGCTTTGCTGGAGTTTTCATTTTGTTTTTGCTGATTGGTTTTTCAGTGACCTTCTCACTCATTGTTTTAGTTTGTTTGAGATATTTTTGCAGTGACCCTAATGATAATGGACATCAGCTGGGTATAATAGCCCTGTGTTTCTAATGCTTAGTCAAACACTCTGCTTGTTCTGTGCTGATGAGGTCATAACAAGTCCAAAATATGCATATCTGTAGCTAGTGGGGTTTGGCTTTGTTGGCCTGAAATTGTCCAGTAAAACAACGAAACAAGTCATGGGCATTCCGAATTGCCAATTAGTTGAAACACCTGATGTTCATAAGGATCATTTGCATATATCCCATGTGCCTCTGTTACAAGAGGTTTGGGAGGTCACTCAGTGGAAGTTCTAGCTTTGCTGGAGTTTTCATTTTGTTTTTACTGATTGTTTTTTCAGTGACCTTCTCACTCATTGTTTCCATTCAGGAATCATAGAAAAACTCACTAAGCTAGGCATCAACCCCTATATCACTAGGTGGGTTGCAAACTGGCTCACAGATAGAACCCACAGTGTGAAAGTAGCTGACTCCAAGTCAGACTGCTGACCAGTCACGAGTGGAGTCCCACAGGGATTGGTCCTGGGTCCTCTCCTGTTTGGTATCTACTTTGCAGAAGTCCAGGCCAACACAAAGGGACTCTGGCTGACAAAGTTTGCAGACGATTGCAAGTTGGGAGCCATTATTACCTCACCAAGTGATGGTGACATCCTACAGAAAGGCCTCACTGAGACCAACGACTGGCGTCAGAACCATGGCCTTAAGCTCAATGCCAAAAAATGTGTCATCATCCTCTTTGGGAAAAACCCAGTTCCCATGAACTACCACATTGATGGTAGTCCACTGAACAGAGAAGGCATTATAAGAGGTCTTGAAACACAGGTTGACAGCATCCTGTCTTTTGACCACCACACTGCCACTGTGGTCAGAAAGTCCTTCTATGTGGCACATCTCATTACTAAGGGTTTTGCATCCAGGAAGAAAGAGTTCATTGTCTCCCTCTACTCTTCCTTTATTAGGCCACATGCCCCATTTGGCATGTACCTTACTAGACACCTGCAACAACTGGAGAGGCCACAAATGTACCTCACAAAGAGGATCCTAGGCCTTAAACACTTGTCCTATATAGACAGACTCAAAAAACTCCAACTATTCTGTCTCATATCACCTACTTAGAGGTGATCTCTGCTTGGCTTAAAAAGCCATGTCTGACCCAGCTCTGTTAGAAATGCTACATCTAAAAACATCCCAATCCCTCTGCACCACACACTCCAGAGACCTCAACCTCATTACCACAATCAACAGAATGTGCTGGAGGGACAGGTTCATAACCCAGAGACTGCCCATGCTATGGAATAGACTTCCCATACATGTCAAGCAGAGCACCTCACTGGCCCTGATCAAGAGAAATCTTGATGAGTGGATGGGAAATAGAAAATTCACCCCGGGGATCACTCCAGTGGCTCTGCTCGACAGAGACACTAGAAACGAAGGTCGGGTGGCACAATGCCAGGGTAATCCTATGGGCTAGGCTTATAAAGGCTCCAGGGCCATTAGCCTAGTACACACCTATGAACCTAAGAGAGGTTAAACAAATGATTATAGAGATTACAGATGTGGAACTGGAAACTATCAGAGAGCTGAAACAGAGATCTGTAGTAAAAATGGTCTGCATATGATTCTGTAATGGAAATTGAGCTTGAAAATGGCATTGTTTGGTTCCAAATCATGTGCGATGTACAAATGTACATCTGTTTAAAAGAGTAGACTGTAATGCAATGTGTGAAGTCATTGGTCCGATTGTTAAGATTTGTAATATAGTGAAAATAAAGCAATATACTCACTAGTTAATTCCTGATCTCATATAACATAGTGATTAAATATGGCAGGGTTTTGAAAGTTAAATGTAAGCACTGATTGATATGAAGGTAGTCCATTAGTATTAGATAAACCCAAGATGGTTGTATTAGCTATTAATACTTAAATGACAACTGAATCATGCATTGGAATTGTACAGTGTGTGAAAATAAAAATGTGATATAATCAATAAGATGTTGCTGTACAAAAAAGACAGGACAGTGGATGTAACCCTAGCATATTACCATTTCCCCTTCAAAATAAGTGTGTATTGTGTTATCACCCCTACCTCCTTTCTTGCATTGGCCCATTCAGCACCTTGATATTATTTGGATCATAATCATGCCTTCATCCCGCTACTCCACTGAGCCAGCTAGTTGACTGAGGTCACAACTCAATGTGGAGGTCTGATAAGTGGTGCGGAATAGTATTATAAATGAGAATTCTGTATGTGGTCCTAATCAAGGCAGAAAAGTCATGGATGTTTAGATGAAGGTGCCACTTGCTGGAAGTGATAGTGCCACTGGGCCGTGGAGCAAGTCTGAGTGGGGAGAAGGTTAAACATGATAGTGTGGTATTTAAGGGGGAGTGGATTATGCTGAGTTGGAGGAGATGGTTCAACAGTTTTGAGACAAGGAGCAAAGTGAAGAAGTACACAAACTATGGGAATGAATTAGCAATGGCATGCTCAGTGCTGTGGACAAGATAGTGAGGAATGGGAGAAGGTGGAAGCAAGAGAATGTCAGGGTGGCTATGTAGGAATGTGAGGCTAGAGAGGGTAGTGGGAGGAGGCAATGTGTGAGGAGTCTAGCAGAAGGGCAACAGAGGGCAGAAAGGGCACACATTAAAAGGGAGCTAGCAGAATGGCTCAGAAGGGAAACAAGGTTTTTTAGATGCATAGCAGAAGGTGTATATGTGTGGGGAGCACATCTGGCCAAGCTAAGCCAAGATTAGAGGAAGATCACAGAAGAGTAGGGGCAAAGGTCATGTTGTAATGAATACTTAGCTTCAGTCTTCACAAGGAAAAGCCAGGGGTACCATGCTTGAAGAAAGTAGGGACGAGCGTGGAGAGCAGGAGACCGACACCAGGATGAAGACAGAGGAGACTGGGCATTGGTTACCCTTAAGAAGGATAGAGCTTAAGAACCAGGTGGGCTACTATTAGGTCCTCAGGATTCTAGACAGATTACTGGCAGGGATCTTCACTGATTGCTGGCCAGTTCAAAAGGGCCTAAAGACTGGAGAATAACAGCTATAGTACCTTTTTACAAAGGGAATGAATGGCAAAATCTTTGGGAACTGCAGACCTATTAGCCTAACACCAGCAAAAGGGAAAATAAATCTTGAAATAATCTCAAAGGGAAGGTTGCTTGTCTTGCTAGATGACATTACTTTCCAGAACAGCAAACAACACAGGCTCATGGCCAGTAGATGATGTTAGTTAAATCCAATCAAGTTTTATGGCAGAGTTGCAGGTGAACTTTTCAAGTCGACTAAGATATTTGACTCTCTGTCACACAGGTAACTTGTAGGAAAAACTGGAGGAGTTGAGGCAGGAAATAAGACTGAAAAACTGGATTGCTACATGGTTAAAGGGTAAGACACAGGAGTGGGGTTGTGGTAACAGGAATAATATCAGGAATAAGAAAATGACCACTGCTTTTTCAGGCATATCTGAAGAGAAAATAAACAAGATCATACTCTTCAAGAATGATGCAAAGATATGAGCAATAGTGGGGATGGGAAATAATATAAAGAAAGAATGTTAAAGGCTGACCGAGAGGCAAAAAATGTCATATAAGGTTCACTGCAAAGAAATGTGAAACACTTCAATCATGTCACAACTCTGGTGGAAAATAATAACCGGAGTGTGTGATATTGATGGTAACAGTTCGGGAAAAGGATCTGGAGGAGCTGATGACAGTTGGACTGGACCATCAGAAGAAAAATTAGATGGTGGTAGCAGCAGGAAACAGAATGCTGGAGATATTACCTCATGGGAAGAGACCCCAACTCAAAGAATTAATGCTCCCTCTCTACAAGTCCCTGGTTCGGTTATACCTTGATTACTGTGTGCAGTTCTGGGGGCCAGTCAACAAAAGAGACAGCAGACCACTGGAAAGAGGCTACACGAACAAGAAAGCTGCTGGAAAGACATATAGAATGGAGAGGAAAGAATTTAGCCACAGATATAAGGTCTGGAATTCTTCTAACTTGAATCTAAAAGAGGCTGGTGCAAAGGATCATGTCAGGGAGGTGTGAAGGAAAATCCTGAGCAGGAGGGAAACAGTGGGAGATGCAGGCACGCACAGCAGGTTATCAGTATTAAGTATTCCCATTACTTTCAAAATAATTTTTTCACAGAGAGGGTTGCGGACACATGACATGGACAGTCATAATGGTCAATAAAACAGGGGAACCACAAAGGCATTGAAGAGGGCATGGTAGAGGTACAGAAAGGATGAGGAGTGTAAAATGCTGAAATGTACTTAAAAGGCAGACTAGATAGTATTATTGTGTCCTTCTTTGGTCCAAGAGATGCAATGTAATGCAATGGCTGTCTGTGTATTTCCTCTAACAATAGAAGCTGAGGGTCTCCTTAGGCTGTGATAATGTGAGAACAGTTTTCTTTGATTTGCTGTACCTTCTAAAACCATCCCTCCATTACAGGTGCATACATTCTTGGAGAGAGCCGTCATGTGACATTAACTTGTCCATCACTCTCTTGGTTTACAGCCTCCTCAGCTATCCTTAGAAGTCACGACATCATGAAAGTGGTTGTTCCCCTCCAACACTCTGATAATGGGTGATTTCAACTACCCTACCATTAACTGGGAAAACTACTCATATACCAAATCTTTTGCTAAACGTTTTCTGGAAATCATCAATTTCAACGCCTTGGATCAACTTATCCACACCCCCACCAGTGGCAGCAATATCCTAGACCTGGTCATCACCAACATGGGTGACCGGTGTTCCACACCAGAGGTCAGCTCCTCTTTGGTTAGATCCGAGCACAAGCTAATCACCCTAGACATCCACATCCTGCCCCCCCCCCCCCCCATTAGGAAAACAAGCGTAAATAATTTCTCCAAAGCCAACTTCACGCTTCTTAAGACAGAAGTAGCAAACTTCACGACACCCATGCAGATGGACAATAGAGGTATGACTGCTGAATCCTACACAAATGCACTTTATAAGCACTTACACGAATGCATGGATCGTGCTATCCCTAACAGAACCAAGATACTATCCTCCAAAAAAAAGGAAGCCAATCTGGTGGTCTTCTGCCATAAACAAACTCTACAACAGAAGAAAGAAACTGTTGCAAAAAAGAGTAAAATTCCACGATTGGAGGAACTCCCTGGTCAGCCTCAGTAAGAAGCTGAGACCCCTCATAAAATCCTCCAAAGCTAGTTATGAAAACAAAATTGCCACTGATTCTAAAGACAACCACAAAGCATTCTATAGCTATGTCAAGAATCTCAATGGCAACACTCAGATCTGCCCTGAGTTACAGCACAATGACACTTAATATACAGAACCAACTGATATTGCCAACATCCTGGCAGATAGGTTCAGTGCTAAATTTATCCCCCTCTCACCCCCGAAAGGGCCCATCTTTATACCGGAAGAATGCAAAGTTTCTGTAATCACGGCTGCACAGGTAAAAACCTCACTCTCCAAAGCCAAGAACACAGCATCCATTGGACCTGACAACATCCCATGCTGCCTTCTACATGAACTACAGAATGAACTGGCATCCTACCTAAGTACCATGTTCAATCATAGCCACACCTCAGGCTTTGTGCCCATTGAATGGCGCACAGCGGCAGTTATCCCACTCCACAAAGGGGGGCCACAATAGACCCTGCAAACTACCACCCCATTAGCCTGACGAGCCTGGTCTGCAAGGCCATGGAACTCATAAACAATGACATTGGAGATCTCCAAACTCTGGTCCCCACACAGTTTGGGTTTGTAAAAGGCAGAGCATGTCTCCTAAACCTGATAGACTTCTTTGAAGTAGTCACCAAAGCCATAGATGAGGGTAAGGTGGTTCACACAGCCTATCTAGATCTCGCCAAGGCATTCAACTCCATCCCGCACTCTGGAATTATAGATAAACTCACTTAACTAGGTATAAATCCCTATGTCACAAGATGGGTTGCCAACTGGCTTACTGACAGAACCCACACTGTGAAAGTAGCAGACTCCAAATCAGACTTCAGACCAGTGACAAGTGAAGTACCACAGGGTTCAGTCCTGGGTCCTCTCCTGTTTGGTATATACTTCTCTGAAGTACAGGCTAACACAAAAGGTCTTTGGCTAACTAAATTCACAGATGACTGCAAACTAGGAGCCATAATCGAAACTCCTAACGATGTGGACATCCTACAAAAGAGCCTCACTGAGACAGATGCCTGGTGTCAAAGCCATGGTCTCAAGCTCAATGCCAAAAGGTGCATTGTCATCCCCTTTGGTAAAAGCTCTGTACCCATGAACTACCACATAGGCGGTAGTCTACTTAACACCGAAAGTGTGATAAGAGACCTTGGGACACAAGTGGACAGTAGTCTCTGCTTTGATAATCACATTGCTACAGTGGTCAGGAAATCCTTCTACGTGGCACACCTCATCACTAAAGGTTTCTCATCCAGAAAAAAAGAGGTCATTGTTCCCCTCTACTCATCACTCATTAGACCCATTATAGAGTACAACGCCCCTTTTGATATGTACCTCACAAGACATCTACAACAACTGGAAAGGCTGCAAAAATACCTCACAAAGCAGATTACTGGCCTCAAACAGATGCCTTACGCAGACCGTCTCAAAAAACTCCAGCTTTACTCCGTCGCATATCGCCTACTCAGAGGCGATCTCTGCCTAACATACAAAGCTATGTCAAACCCAGAGCTGTTGGACATGCTCCACTTAAAGAAATCCCAATCCCTCTGAGCTACACGCTCTAGGGACCTAAACCTTGTCACCACAATAAACAGAACATGCTGGAGGGATAGATTCCTGTCCCAGAGACTTCCCATACTCTGGAACAGACTACCTATCTATGTCAAACAGAGCTCCTCATTAGCACTCTTCAAGAAAAATGTTGATGATTGGATGGGTAATAGGAAATTCACTCCAAGGATCACTTCTGTGGTTCTGCTTGACAGGGGCACAGGAAAATTATTTTCTTGGGTGGTGAAAGCCAGGGTACCTTTTTGGCTAGGCTTGTATAGGCCCTAGGGCCAATAGCCTAGTACCTACCTATGAACCTATGAACCTATGAAATATGATGCATCCTTGACCTCTCCTCACTTCCTGTAGCCAATTTATAGCACCCTGGCTGTAAATTAAACCTAGGTCACCAGTGACAAGAGCATGCACCATGTTGCTGTACCGTCAGGATGGCTGCTGGGTAGACATGTCCTGCTGTGGCCCCCAAAAGTGCTTAGGTGGGCTGTGAGCATCAGTGTCTGCATTTCCCTGTTGCTACTTACTTCATCAGTTCATTAGCATTTTTCTGTCGCCATGAACTGTGACTGTTTGATTAATTTTTGGTTGAAAAATCTCCTTCTTGGGAAGTACATTTGTTATAGTTCATTACTCATTTTACTGATGCACTGACTTACCAGAGCTAGTTATTTTTTGAGCTTGCAAATCAGTATCCATTTTATGGAATTTCACTATATTCTTTTAGTCTATAACTAATGATTTCTGTTTTTTTTTTCACTTTAATACAGCCACTGTTTATCTGTGGTGCTTTTGAATGTAGTAAATCACAGTCAACAAAAATGTTCCTCACAGGCAAATCTGGTTTGTAACTGATCAGTGCTGAGCAGATTTGAAAAAGTTAACCAACATCAAAATTATTCCTGTCTACCACAGACGGATAAACAGTTTATTGCTGCAAGCGCTGTTTCTTTGCTCTGTTTCACATATAATATTTGAAAGCACACTAACAACAATTCCATCATTTCACTGTGGCCACTTTAGTATTATACTTTCAACAAATAACCTTGACTTGGTAATTTATTAGTGTTTTGCACACAGTTTTTCACTACTCTGCCTATAGGACCATGCTTAATGAATTACACCGCTGCCTTTGTGTGATTTTGTCCTAAAATCTGGCTTTGTGCAGTAACCATAAAATTATCCTTTAGAACAGAACTGCACAAAGACAGTGTCATAGTTGAATAATTACTGCTGCATATTTTTTGGGGTTATTCAGGCCCTACACCTCAAAGGACTTTATAACGATTTTGT
Organism: Protopterus annectens; assembly: GCF_019279795.1. Classification (NCBI taxonomy): domain Eukaryota; kingdom Metazoa; phylum Chordata; order Ceratodontiformes; family Protopteridae; genus Protopterus; species Protopterus annectens. The sequence goes on along the minus strand of NC_056732.1, from coordinate 45,893,827 downwards.
GATGGTATCATGTCTGCCTGGGGGTAAAAACTACTGACAGCTCACCAAGTTTAAAAAGGATTAGGTAAATTATATGGTCATTGCTCACATGGGACGGATCAGTCCAAAAAGCCCTACCCTCTTGGATTTGAAACAGGATATGGCTGGATTATCAAACCTCCTAGCAAGCATGTTTTGCAAAATCCCTCCCATCACCTTGTATTGTATTTAAATATCAATACAAAAGTTTCTTACTCTTATAATGGCTAACAATATGATGTCACAGACAAGGGATTCACTGCTTGTCAGTCTGGAGTAAGAGGAACAACGGCTGAAGTGTTTCTCATCAGAGGAGCTTCACCTGTCTCCCAACGGAAGAAAAAGTTGTTTGTCTTTTCCCAGTTAGGGGTCGCCACAGTGGAACTCCAGTCCACTAATGATTGGCAGTAGAATTTTTTACGGGTGTTGAGGTACTGAATGGTAATTTTTTCCACCCATAAAGTGCCTTTGCTAAACCTTTACAAATTTCTTTATTAAGAAAAAAAGAAAACTTCTAAAGGAAACAAAAATCAGAAATGGAGATTGCGTTGCTAATTGTCTGAAGCATCAGCAATAAAACTAGTGATTTAGAGTAAAAAGAAAACACTCACAACACTAGAAATTACTCATAAAATAGTTGATATAAATGGTATTGAGTGTAACGTTATAGGCATTTACTGCATACAGCCCATGATTTCCTGACAGAACATCAGGGTGTAAAACTTAGTGAAAATAAAATCCTTATGAGGGGTTTTGACTACCCAAATATCTAACTCAGTAAATGAAAATACCAAATAAACATGTCCAAGTATTAGGCTGTGCCAGTGGCATAGAGAGAGAGAGCCCTGACTATGACCTGTGTGACTCAAGTTCAATTAGCCACTCTGGTACTTCATGGCACAGGCAAGGGAGGATGGGAGGACCTATCCTTGGGGAGAAGAAAGGGTCCGTGCCCAGGGATAACACCATGTTGGCCAGATTTCCCAGGTGCAGACCAGGGAAACCACCACACAGTGTTTCTTGTAGGGGGAGGCAGACCGATATCCTGCTGATGTCAGCCTCTTGTGGAAATGAGGGGCAGTACAGCACTGATATCCGTTGCATGCCTATCTGTGGGCTCTTGCTGGGCAGGCTAACAGGGGTAGGGCTTAATTAGGGCTTAATAAAAAGAAGAACCCAAGCCACCCCTGATGGCTACATTAAAGATGGCCCTCCTGCTCAGGTCAACCTCTGCCTGGTGATGGTGAGCTAATGTGCCGATTGGCCAGTTGGGGGCTGATGATCAGTAGGAATACGGACAAAAAACTGTCAAAAAATAGATATATCCATAGATTAGCTGACTCTATTAATTCAAACAATTTGGAACAAACAGCATGAACTCCATCTGAGAATGGCTAAATATTCAGATTTTATACTGACAAACCTAGGATTTTTGCACTTCCTATCCATGGCTATACCCCCAGTAATTATCACAGATCATGATACTATCACCTTTAACATATGAGTAAAATCAATCCCATCATAGGAGGTTAGGCTAATGGCCCTGGGGCCCTTATCAGCCTAGCCAAGAGTTTATCCCCAAAAAAGAAACCTCAATCAGCACCTGACACCCTTGTGAATGAGGGACACAGCTGAAACCCCTGGGACAAATCTGTGGTTTCCCATCCACTCATCAAGGTTGCGCTTGAAGAGGGTCAGTAATGTACTTTGTTTGACGTGTATGGGGAGTCCAGAGACGGGGCAGCCTCAGGAGACAAACCTGTCTCTCCAGCAGGTTTTGTTAATGTCACATATTAGAGTTAGGCTTTTCAATCGGGTAATGCGTGAGGAGTTAGATTTACATATATGGAGTATTTCTAGTAGGGCAGTGTCCAAGATTACCTTGTAGGTGAGACACAGATCACCTCAGAACAATCTGTAAGATACTGAGTAGAGTGATAGTGATTTGAGCCTGTCCACATAGGACAGGTGTTGGAGGCCATGGATTTTCTTTGTGAGGTATTTCTGTGGCCTTTCCAGTTACTGCAGATGTTTGGAGAGGCACATACCAAATGGGGCGTTGTACTCAATTATTGGCCTAAAGAGGGAGGAGTACAGAGAGCTAATAACCTCCTTTTTTCTGGATGCAATCCCTTTACTTATGAGATGAACCAAGTAAAAGGATTTTCTGATCCCCTGCTGCTACATGATGGTCGAGTGTGAGATCATTGTCAACATGTGTACCCAGGACTCACACTATAGGTTGTGTGCTTAGGGGGTTGCCGTTGATGTGGTAATCAGTAAGGGCCGTATTTTTGCTGAATGGTATGATAATACATTGTTTGCATTTTACTTAAGGCCATGACTTTGGTACCAGTCATTTGTTGCTGTGAGACCCTCTTGTAGTATGTTACCATCATTTGGGGAGTCAGTGGCAGCACCCAACTTACAGTCATCCACAAACTTGGTCAGCCACAGGCCTTTTGTCTTTGACTGGACCTCTGAGAAGTAGATGCCAAATAGTAGGGGTCCCAAGACAGATCCCTGCTGTCAGAGATGGAGGCACCTATTTTGACCTTGTGGGTCCTATCGGTGAGCCAGTTGACCACCCACCTGATGAGATAGGGATTTACTCCAAGTTGTGTCAGCTTTTCGATGATGTCCAAGTGGGGGATTGTATGAAAGGCTTTGGCCAAGTCTTGGTAAGCTGTATGTACTCACTTTCTCTCATCCAGGGCCTTGGTGACAGTCTCAAAGCAGTCAACCAGGTTCAACAGGCAAGATCTGCCCTTGACGAATTTGAAATAGATGGGGTCAAATGCTTGGAGATTGCCTATATCCTTGTTTATGAGGTCCATAATAATATGTTCCAGGGCCTTACACATTAGACTTGTCAAGCTAATGGGGTGATAGTTTCCAGGGTCAGTAGTGGCACTAACATTGTGCAAGGGGATGACAATGGCAGTTCTCCACTCTGCTGGGATGAAGCCTTTACTTAGGCTATGATTGAATAGGGTGCTCAATGGCGAAGCCAGTTCTTGCTGGAGATGTTGCAAAATACAGCCTGGGATACTATCAGGTCCCATGTAAGCGGTGTTCTTTGCCTTGGATAGGACCTTTAACATTTGATCTACAGAGATGTGAGATGTGGAACAAGTATTGGGGATGTCAAATGGGCCTTGGGGGGGGGGGGGCAGGCAGGTGAAGTTTGAGCTGAACCTATTTGCTAGAAGGTTGGCTAAGTCAACAGGATCAGTGTAAGTGGTAACATTAAGAACTAATTTGGAACAAACCTGGGCTTTGCCATGGAGGTTCCTGATGTAACTGAAAAAGGCTTTGTGGTTACCCTTTGTTTTAGAGACTAGTTTCGGTTCATAATTGGCTTTGGAGGTTTTCACTAGTGATCTAATTTGCTTTTTGAGGCTAAGGAGGGAGTTTTTCCAATTGGGAATTTGTGTCTTTTTACCCTTGGACAACAGTTTCTTGCTATAAAGCTTGTTGATAGAGTATGCTCAACAGGTAGGTTTGTGTTTCCTTCAGGAGCAGGTTTTAGTTCTGCTGGATATGGCTGAATCCATGCAGTTGTACAGGTGCTTGTGTACTGCACTGGCGTACTGTTCAGCATAGTTGTCTGCATCCTCTGAGGGGGCAGTGGTGTGATACCCTCCCTTAGAAGGTTGTAGTCAGCTTTTGAGAAGGTTTTTAGCCTGGTTACGGTGGGGGGGGGGGGTGGATACTTTGAATGAGACAGACTGATGGTCTGATCTCACCAGAGAAGAACTTACTATGGGGGTGGTGCAGCGGTCGCCCCTGTTGGTGAGAACCAAGTCTATAATGTTACCTCCCCTTGTGGAGGATGAAACAAGCTGGTCTAGTGCATTAGAACTGATGAAGTCAATGAATCGTTGGGCGAGTGCATTAGAGTAGAAATAGTTTACCCAGTCTATGTGGGGTAGTTGAAGTCACCAAGGATCAGGGTGTTAGGGGGTATCTTGATGGAGTCAATTAGGTCCATGTAGGAGGAGTGGGTGTCCTGAGTCATGGTGGGGGGTCTATAGCTGGCTATAACTTGGATGGATGTCTTGCCAATTGTCAGTTGCACCTTGGGTAGTTCTAGTGCATCATGCTGACAAACCAGTCTGGAGGTGTGCTCGCCTTTAATGAAAATAGAGACTCCACCACCCTTAGTCTTCCCAACCTCATTTTGGGGTCGGAATGTGTGGAATGAGGTATAGCCTTATATGGCAGGGGTGCTCTCCACAGCCTCAAGCCAAGTTTCTGTGACTGCACAGATGTCGGCATGTTCCAGTGCAAGATGAGCCTCCATTGAGTGCATTTTCAGGTTAAGGCTCCTAGTGTTAAGCAGCATGACCTTCAGTTTGCTTTTTACAGATCTTTTATGCTGGAAGATTTGTCTTTGGGACGTTGCCTAAAACAGGCACAATAGGGGAGGCAGGAGCCTTGGCCAGAATCCTGAATCCCAGGGGTAACAAGTAGAGGCCATCTCTGGCAAAGCATCGAGGCCTGTCAGCCATGTTATCCCAGGCAGACAGATACTGGATCCCCTTGGAATGACACCAGAAACTAAGCCAATTGTTGAAGTTAGTTATTTTTTTGTTGGTATTGTGGTATCATTCTTGGTGAAGGTGGGATTCTGCTTAGGGCTAGGGTCATACCTGCCTGGGACACGTACTCTGAGATCTCAATCATGTCTCTCTTCATGTAGTCCAGGGAGGGACGTCTCAAGTCATTCACACCAACATGGACAGTGACAGAGTCATACTTGTACTTGTTGTGGAGTGACTTAAGTGCGTGCGTGATGTGGCAGATTCTGGCACCAGACCAACAACTGACCGTGACCTTCTTGTCGAACCTGGTGAGGGGGACATCGGTGTGTCTCACAACTGAGTCGCCAATGACTAGTATGTTTGGTTTATTGTTATGCCTTATGGGCTGTATGAGTTTATTGTCATGCCTTATGGACTGTGTTTGTGAGACACTGGTGTGTTTTGGAGGTCTCTGCTGTTTAGGTAAATTTTTATTGAGGACCTCTGCATGGCTGGGTGGGTGTGTTGTGCTTGGTTATGTGATGTGGGTGGTGTGGTGTTTTTGTGCTGGCAATCTCCTCTTTGTCAGGAGGAGCCACACGAGAGAGCATGGATTCCAGGTTACTGATGTAGATGCATTTCTCGCAAGTAGAAGAATTGTCAGTAAACATGAGGCAGTTGTTACACTGTCTCAGTATGCCCTTGTCGACCAGGCTAGCAGGAGAAACTGATGGGAATTGTCCAGACATAGTATTCCAAATACTTGGGCAGGACTTGTGGAGAGAGAGTTTTGATAAGGTTTGTCCACAAGAGTGTAGACCACAAAAACATTCTTAAATGTAAAATAACAGGCCTGAAGCACAAGTGCTAAAACCAAAACTAAGATGCTTAGAATAACAGATAAACTTAATCAGGCTACTAACAAGCAGTAATAAATACAGCAGAATAAAAGCACTTGAACACTTAAGAGCACACAGCAACTCAAAATAAGGTAATAAAGTAGGAAGAATGCAATTACAGTGAAAGCAGCTGAATAAAGTGTCAATTTTTTTTTTTTTTTTTTAGTGGAGAGGGAAGAAACAGACAATAATTCAAGATTAAGAAACTAAGGGGGTTGGCCTTCCCAAATGATCTTTGTGTACATTCTGTGAGCTGATGAAATGGGACTGGGAGGAGTGTCCAAAATCAAATTTACAGCAGGGGCGAGCAATTCCAAAGCCACCGAGTTTAATAATACAACACTTGGGCTGCAGAGTGGGGGAAAAACAAAATGGAGACAGACCAGCAATATCAAGTAAATAAATAAATGCAGCACTGTTTTGTTAACTATCACTGAAACAGATTAAGTGCAAAAAAGTATACTTATGTAAGTTTGTGTATCCAGATGGCAATCGAATCAGTCACAGCCAGGCCACAAGGAGCAGCTAAGATAATGATCCATACATTAGTCGTCCTTACAAGACTTTATCCGTTAAATATATGATGGTGTATATGACAAACTTATGAAAGCAGACTGGAATACTATCGTCAATGATCCACTAAAGTCTGTTCAGGATACTATCAATGTCGCTTACATTATTTATTATTAGTATTATTATTATTATTTTAAAGAATCTTACATTATTAATCTCTGCATTCATCAGTAGGGACCAGTAAGGCAGAAATACTCAGGTAAACTAAACTTCAGTATATTCACAAAGTTGTTAAGACATACAACAGAAAAAGGTAATGCTTTATTTATTTATTGACATTTGTTAACCGGGTTAGTCCAGCTGGGCCAGCAGCCCATTTTCAGTGGAGACCCGAGGAGAAAAGCTCCAGTTACAGACAGTTTAAGTATACATAACAGTTTAGTTTACAATTAAAAACAATTATTATTAGCAAACACTAAAAGTACACACAAGTTCATTTTTTTGTAGCTGATGTATAACTGATGTGGTAAGATGTATAGCAAGTTCATGAATGGGTTGGAAGACATATCTAGAGGTGTAATGTGATGTTAGAGAAAAATATGTAGGAGATAATATGCTGAGATGATTTTATGAGATTGTGGTAGAAAGTAATAGTACTGGAGTGGTAAAATGTATGCTGAGAAGTTGTATGGAAATGTGTACTGCAGAATAGTATTGGACTTAACTTTTGAAAATTACCCTAGTCGTGAAATACAAATCTACATTTAATAAAGTAGTGACCATTTCCTTTTCCATTCAGACCACTCTTTTCAGATACAAAAATGGGAAATGGTCTTTAAAAAAAACAAATATGTCAATGATTGTAAACTGGATAGCATAATTACTTCAACAAAAGATACCAAAGTTATTCAAACTGATAAGTTAGAAATGTTAGGAGTCAACGCTGTGTACAAGAACTCTGTACCGGAATGCGGGCTTCCTGTGTCCCTTAAGTATCAGTAGTTTCTCTGGCTACCTCCTTCATGTCCTGGATAACAGGTTCTGAAATCTGAGTCTGTCTCAACTCCTTCTTGGTGACCCTGCTCAGCCCCCACTTACAAATGAACTCCGGTACTTTCTACCAGTGGTGCTTCAAGTTCTCTCTGACTACTGCCCCTTTCCTCTCCCCTTGAAGTATGACCTTCCAAGAGATGCCCAGTACCCTGCAGTTGCTGTGGCTCAGTTCTGAGATCAGTGTTACTGACCATCTCTCCTTATGAGGTAGACACGTAACTATCCTCAGATGAAGGTGTGGGCCCCAGCCGGGTCCTCCCACTTCCTTGCTCACCTGTTTACCTGAATACCTAGCTGGCTGTAACAGCATTCCCACAAGGTACTGTATTGTCAGAGTCATCCCCAATGAGGACATTTGCAAAGATCTCCTCAGACACAGACACCTGCTCACTATGTTTCCCTCGTACCAATCCAGGTGAGCTAAACTCTGCTCAAAGGTACTCAGTAAGGTCTCCCTCCCAAGGCCTTAACTGGAGATGACTTCCCGGGAAGTATTGCTTCTTTGCGACAACTGTGGGCTTAATTATGATTATGTCTGATGCTGTGTCCCTGTTAGCAATGGCTGCTTTCCCCTCTGACAGGATATGATACACACTTTTGTGATAGGTAAGTACAGCTGTTGTCTCTTGACAGCAAGGATTCTAGGTTCTTAATGTAATTGCATTTCTCACATATTGTGTTTCTGGGTGGTAGTAGTAGAGGGTTGTCCGTGTACATGAGGCAGTTGCTACACTGTCTCAGGATGCCCATATCAACCAGACTAGCATGAGAGACCATAGGAAATTGCTTGTCCATGGTTATCAGAATCTCTGGAAGAGAGGTCAGGGACAGTAGAGTGGGACTTAGGGACACAGGTGGACAGTGGTCTCACCTTCGATAACCACATCACTACAACAGTCAGGAAATCCTTCTATGTGGCACACCTCATCACTAAGGGCTTTTCATCCAGAAAAAAAGAGGTCATTGTCCCACTGTACTCATACCTCATTAGACCCATTACAGAGTACAACGCCCCATTTGGTATGTACCTCACAAGACATCTGCAACAACTGGAAAGGCCACAGAAATAGCTCACTAAAAGAATCACAAGCCTAAAGCAGATGCCCTATGCTGACCGTCTAAAAAAATCCAGCTATACTCTGTCGCATATCGACTACTCAGAGGTGATCTCTGCTTAACATAAAAGGCCATGTCAAACCCAGAGCTGTTGGACAAGCTACACTTAAAGAAATCCCAATCCCTCAGAGCCACACACTCCAGGGATCTAAACCTGGTCATCACAATGAACAAAACATGCTGGAGGGATAGGTTCCTGACCCAGAGACTCCCCATACTCTGGAATAGACTGCCCATACATGTCAAGCTGAGCACCTCTTTGGCCCTCTTCAGAAGGAACCTTGACGATTGGATGGGAGATAGGAAATTCACCCTGGGGATCACACCAGTCGCCCTGCTAGACAGAGGACCAGGGAAGTAAATATTCTGGGAAGAAATAGCTAGGGAATTGTTATGGCTAGGCTTGTGTAGGCCCTAGGGCCGATAGCCTAGTACCAACTTATGAACCTATAATAGTAGCAAACAAGAGCAAACTGCTTTAAACAAATTAACCAATTAACCAATAAAAAAGTTCAGAACCAAGCCCTGTTCCAGCAACCCTCCCATAATACTAACATTGCACTTCTAACCTTTATAAATGCTGTCAATAAAGCTAGCGATAACAGAAACTAGTGTCCTTCTTATTTCTAGACTTGTCTAAAGTCTTTGACACAGTTTGTCACAGCAAACTTCTGCTTCAAATGTCCTCATTAGTTCTGTAACAGCACAGCATTCTATGGTTCAAAAGCTACCTGTTTAATAGGTATGTCAGTAAAATGGCTCTCCACCCTCTTTCCATACCTCCAGGTTTCCACCAGTGTACCACATGGCTGTATCCTTGGTCCCCTCCTCTTTAACATTCGGACCAATACCTTCCAAACATCATCACAACAGGCCTCCCTAATACAATATCTAGATAACCTCACACTTATATGCTCATCAGACAACCTGACTCACCAAAAAAAACACATACTCCGGAGTTTTAACAGCGACTGAAATGTGGCTTTTTAACTCACAAATCATGCTCAAGCCCCAAAAAACAAACTGCTTTTGTTCTTCCCCAAGTTCCTCTCTCATAAAAAAAAAAATAAAAAATTCTCTTTCTTAATAAAACAACCATTTAAGTCACTTCTCGTAGCAAATTATTAGGGATGATAGTGGATGATCTTAAATTCAACCTGCATGTACAAAATTGTATTTAAAAACTCACCAAAAACTAGGGGTGCTGTATAGAGCCAAAACCTTTCTCACCGATGTGACTAACACTGCACTTGTCACTACTAACCTCCAGGCATCACAAAAAATGAAGAAGTGCTATAATAAAGTGGTTAAATTTGCAACAAATACCCCTTTCAGAACCCACCATGGCATAGCAGTAAAAAACCTAAATGGGTTAGACCTACCCCATCAACTAACATGCATAGCTTCTTACCACCTATAAAATTATCCAGACACCATCTGCTTGTCCAGCACTAAATAATATTCTACACAACTATGTTTCCAGTCGGTCATTGTGATCCAATGACCAGAAATTCCTGTTGCTCTCTACAAACCTATGAAATCTGCTAGGCATGGTTTGTACTTATACCTTGTTGCTAAGGCTTTAAGCTCCTTACCTGTATCCATCAGGTCAGTATCCTCCCTCCAGTTCTTTAAAATCGTTCTGAGAGACTTCCTAGCCAAAATCTTCCTCTTTTCTTGCTCATCCCCAGAATAAACTATATCTGCTGAAAACAGATACAATTATCTAGTCTGACTTTCTCAGTAAACTAATGTCAATAAATACAATAAATAAGTGTAGGATTTTTATGCATATTCTGGTAATTAAATGCTTCAGTTCACTTTTTTATGATTTAGGTATAATATAATAATGGAGTTTGCTCAATGACCTCCTCACTGTGCAGTGACCTCCTCACAATCGACTACATGCATAGGTCTGCAGTCACGGGACTGTATACATACCACATCAGATACAAACACACTGACACCTCTAAAGCATGAATAGAAGAGGTTTAAGATGACATCTTTGCTGAGTTTAGCAGATGCATTTCGGAACATAGGTTCATAGGCAGGTACTAGGCTATTGGCCCTAGGGCCTATATAAGCCTAGCCAAATGGTACCCTGGCTTTTGCCAACCAAGAAAATTATTTTCCTGTGCCCCTGTCAAGCAGAGCCACAGAAGTGATCCCCGGGGTGAATGTCCTATCTCCCATCCAATCATCAAGATTTTTCTTGAAGAGTGCTAATGAGGAGCTTTGTTTGATATAGATAGGTAGTTTGTTCCAGAGTATGGGAAGTCTCTGGGACAGGAATCTATCCCTCCAGCATGTTCTGTTTATTGTGGTGACAAGGTTTAGGTCCCTAGTGCATGTAGCTTGGAGGGATTGGGATTTCTTTATGTGGAGCATGTCCAACAGCTCTGGGTTTGACATAGCTTTGTATGTTAGGCAGAGATTGCCTCTGAGTAGGCGATATGCGACAGAGTAAAGCTAGAGTTTTTTGAGACGGTCTGCGTAGGGCATCTATTTGAGGCCAGTAATCCTCTTTGTGAGGTATTTCTGTGGCCTTTCCAGTTGTTGTAGATGTCTTATGAGGAACATACCAAAAGGGGCTTTGTACTCTATAATGGGTCTAATGAGTGATGAGCAAAGGGGAACAATGACCTCTTTTTTTCTGGATGAGAACCCTTTTGTGATGAGGTGTGCCGCGTAGAAGGATTTCCTGACTACTGTGGCAATGTGATTATCAAAGGAGAAACTACTGTCCACCTGTGTCCCGAGGTCTCTTATCACACTTTTGTTGTTAAGTAGACTACCGCCTATGTGGTAGTTCATGGGTACAGAGTTTTTACCAAAAGGGATGGCAATGCACTTTTTGGCATTGAGCTTGAGGCCATGGCTTTGACACCAGGCATCTTTCTCAGTGAGGCCCTTTTGTAGGATGTCCACATCATTAGGAGTTTTGATTATGGCTCCTAGTTTTCAGTCATCTGTGAACTTTGTTAGCTAAAGACCTTTTGTGTTAGCCTGTACTTCAGAGAAGTAGATATCAAACAGGAGAGGACCTAGGACTGAACCCTGTGGTACTCCACTTGTCACTGGTCTGAAGTTGGATTTAGAGTCTGCTACTTTCACAGTGTGGGTTCTGTCAGTGAGACAGTTGACAACCCATCTTGTGACATAGGGATTTATACCTAGTTTAGTGAGTTTGTCTATAATTCCAGAGTGGGGGATGGTGTCGAAAGCCTTGGCGAGATCTAGATAGGCTGTGTGAACCACCTTACCCTCATCTACGGCTTTGGTGACCTATTCAAAGAAGTCTTTCAGGTTTAGGAGACATGATCTGCCTTTTACAAATCTGAACTGGGTAGGGTCCAGAGTTTGGAGATTACCAATGTCATTGTTTATGAGTTCCATGATGATACGCTCCATAGTCTTGCAGACCAGGCTCGTCAGGCTAATGGAGAGATAGTTCCCAGGGTCCGTGGTGGCTCCCCCTTTGTGGAGTGGGATAACCGTTGCTGTGCGCCATTCACTGGGCACAAAGCCTGAGGTGAGGCTATGATTGAACATGGTACTTAGGTGGGGTGCCAGTTCATTCTGTAGTTCATGTAGAACGCAGCCTGGGATGTTGTCAGGTCCCATGGATGCTGTGTTCTTGGCTTTGGATAGTGTGTTTTTTTACTTGTGCAGCCGTGATTATAGGTACTATGCATTCTTCCAGTATAGAGATGGGCCCTTTAGGGGATGAGAAAGGGTAAAGTTAGCATTGAACCTATCTGCCAGGATTTTGGCAATATCAGTTGGTTCTGTATATTTAGTGTTATTGTGCTGTAACTCAGAGCAGATCTGAGTGTTGCCATTGAGGATTCTTGACATAGCTATAGAATGCTTTGTGGTTGTCTTTAGAATCAGTGGCGATTTTGTTTTCATAACTAGCTTTGGAGGATTTTATGAGGGATCTCAGCTTCTTACTGAGGTTGACCACGGAGTTCCTCCAATCATGGGATTCTACTCTTTTTTGCAACAGTTTCTTTCTTCTGTTGTAGAGTTTGTTTATAGCAGGGGACCACCAGATTGGCTTCCTTGTTTTGGAGGATAGCATCTTGGTTCTGTTAGGGATTGCATGATCCATGCACTCATGTAAGTGCTTATAAAGTGCAATTGTATAGGATTCAACAGTTGTACCTCTATTGTCCGTCAGCATGGGTGTCGTGAAGTCTTCCAATTCTGTCTTAAGAAGCGTGAAGTTGGCTTTGGAGAAAATTTTTACGGTGGTTTCCCTAATGGGGGGTGGGATGTGGATGTCTAGGGTGATTTGCTTGTGGTCGTATCTGACCAACGAGGAATTGACCTCTGGTGTGGAACACCGGTTGTCCATGTTGGTAATGACCAGGTCTAGGATATTGCTGCCCCTGGTGGGGGTGTGGATAAGTTGATCCAAGGCATTGGAATTTATGAATTCCAGAAAACGTTGAGCACAAGAGTTGGTACATGAGTAGTTTTCCCAGTTAATGGTAGGGTAGTTTAAATCGCCCATTATTAGGGTGTTAGGTAGTACACTAATATTTTCCAGTGTATCAAGAAATGAGGAGTGGCAATCCTGGGGCATTGTGGGGGATCTGTACCAAGCTACAATTTGCATTGTGGTCTTGCCCAGAGTTAGTTGCACTTGGATAATCTTAGATGCATTATGCTGAGCAACTAGCCTGGAGGTGTGGATATCCTTAATGAATATGGACACGCCTCCGCCTTTAGTTCTTTGGTCCAGGTTAGGTGGCCAAAAGGTGTGATGTGAATTATAGCCTGGTAATGCAGGGGTGCTCTCTGGAGCCTTGAACCAGGTCTCTGTCACTGAACAGATGTCGATGTTCTCCATTTAAGGAGTGCCTCGAGTGAGTGCATTTTGAGGTTTAGACTTCTAGCATTAAGTAGCATTACCCTCAGATTTTCTGTTCCCACAAAGTGGGAACAGAAATCAAACCAGAAGTAGATGAGAATGTGACAGCAACTGAAAGTGTCCAAAAATAAAAGAAAGAATATAAAGAAAAGGACCAGAAAAGAAAAGAAAATTGGAAGGTCCGCAACTATAAAGCCAAGTCCAGAGAACTCTTAGAACAACCCCATGTTAACCATGATTTGACACAGGAATGGTTAGGGAGAGGTGAATTTAAACCAAAAGATGAAAGGCTAATAATTGCAGCCCAAAGGCAGTGGGCTCTCTATGTGCTGGTTTACAACATCTATAGAAAAAGTAGGAAAAATAGACAAATGCAGCTTCTGTAAAATAGAAGTGGAACAATTGCACATATCATTGCTGAATGTGAAATACTCGTATAAGAGGGTCTGCATACTGAAAGGCATAACATTTGGCAAGACTGTTGCACTAGGGATTGTGCAAATACTACAGACTGTTGAAAACAAAATCTGTTGCTTCATTACTAATTTGCCCTATAATGAGCAACACTGCCTCACCCTCAAAAAAGCCAAATGGCTCCCAATGCAACACATAGCAGACCTGCTACATATCTGTCTCATTTTCAAACATCTCCAGCCTAACTCATTCCCACAGCTAGCTGCCAAACCTTATGCAAGGCACACACACTATAACCCCAAGTGCTTTGCCAAAACAATCCCCAGTCCAACCCCCCCCCCCCATACACACACACAAAACATGCCCCACCATCCACTCTTTTTCCATCCTTCTCCTAAAATATGGAAATTCTTCCCAACCTCCAATAGTAACTACAATCCCCATTCCCCACCTTCAGAGATGAACTTAAAATCCTCCACACTAAATCAGACTGTACTTGTGGCAAGGCCACATCACATAAGGGCCTGTCAACCTCTACCACTACTCTCTTCAATTACTAATGCCTCCTAACTCCCCACCACCACCTGCCCTGAATGTCATTACCCTTCAATGTCTCCACTATGATGCAAACTTGAAATATAATCATGTGAATTGTAAAATTTGCATTTCTGTCTCAGTTGTTGCTACATCTGTTAATTGTTACTGTACAGCTTTATATATTGTTACTTTCTGTTCTGTTTTAATTTGTACAGCTTATTGCCTCTGTATTCTCTTTTTATTCTTTGTGATTTATTTCACCTAGGCAGTATCTGCAAATTGTCAGTAGTAATCAATGTATCACTCTGGAAAACACATGTAAAATAAAAATAAAATATACGAGTAGCTGAGAAACTTTGGAAACATGAACCACAAAGCATTACTGATGATGAAGTTCAGTTCACATGGGATCGATCAATATCAGTAGTTAAAAAAACAGTTGGAAGCAAGCCAGACATCGTAGTTCAGGAAAAGACAAAAGCAACATTAGTCATTGAAATTACTATACCCAGCAATTATAGTGTCTTAAGTACTGAGAGACACAAAGTCATAAAATACCAGGAACTGCAAGCAGAAACAAGAGCAAAGAGGAAAGATAACTGGTCAGTTCAAACAGTAGAAGGATAACAGATCTAATAACAAAGAATTTGCAATCATATGTAAATTTGCTACTAATACGTGAATTACAGGAGAAGGCAATTCTGTGCACATTGCAGGTGCTGAGAAGAGCTCTGTCCGCTAACATCAAAGACCGATATCAAAGATGATGACGCAGGCCGAGCCTGAAATTGGTCAATATTAATCAGTGCACACCCTGGTAAACAAATATAAGTAAATAAAACTGAAATAATACTACTTTTATGAATTCTAACTGTACCTTGACTTAGGAATAGGGTCCATTCCCACCATGGTATTAGAAACCCAAAATATTTAGAGAAAGTAAAAAGGTATATATTTTTCTCTTCTTTTTTCCTAGTGTGTGTTTCACTGTACAGTTTTTTTGTCATGTGACTGATAACATATGTTGGTGGAAACCAGCATTCATCTATTCATTCAACTTTGTTTTTTTATATGTTATTTTCATTTTTTCAGTATAATTTACATTTAAAATGTTTAGTTTTTTATGTGGTATGGTAGCTGGTGAGTGCAGTTGCTGTAATTCAATGAATTTTCTGCTTTTCCTCTCCCCTCCCCCATTACATGTTTTAATTCCAGTTATTTCTTATGGTTGTCCTCATTTTTTCCTTTTTAAGGGATACATTTCCAGTTTAGGACTGTGTTATAAGTAAGTGGTGAATATGATTCCTTTAAACGTTATGATGTAGTGCTTTTGCTTTGTGGGTTGAGACTTTTTAATAGCCATTGCGATATTTTTAGTAGTGACTTCATGACTTCATTAGCTCTAGTAAATTTTCTTTTTTTAAAAACTTAATGCATTTTCTGCTGTGTTATGTGCGGTGGGGACTGGTTTATGGTGGTGATATGACTTGACAGTAGGTACTTTGGAGGTTTGCGTTACTGTTTGTATATGGCTTTTGAAGTTTTTTATTGTGAGTTTTATAACGGTTGGAAATAACTATATTCTTTTCAACTTAATGATAATAGCCAGTAAATAACATAACATTTGTGTGGATAAACATTTTTAAATGAAAGACTGCTAGGATAAATGCTTTTTGACTTATGAATTATGTGAATAAACATTTTACATTACATTTGTAATTTTACATTTATGGTTGGTTGATACAGGGTACAGACAGCAACACACACATGCATTTACATATATATATATATATATATATATATATATATATATAGAGAGAGAGAGAGAGAGAGAGAGATGTATAAATGTGTGTGCGTGTGTGTCTGTGTGCGGTGGACATAAACTGTTTACACACCCCTGTTAAAATGCCAGGTTTTTGTGATATAAAAAATGAGACCACAATAAATCATTTCAAAACTTTTCCCACTTGTAATATGACCTATAACATGTACAATTCAATTGAAAAACAAACAAGTCTGTTAGGGGAAAAAATATAAAAAAACGTACAATAAGCCGGTTGCATAAGTGTGCACACCTTTAAACTAATACTTTGTTGAAGCACCTTTTAATTTAATTACAGCAATCAGTCTTCTTGGGTACACTCCTGTCATCAATTAAAGAAACTCTGATTAACCCCAAATAAAGTTCAGCTATCCTAGTAGGATTTTCATGACATTTACTCAGTTGCCTGCTACAGCAAAAGCCGTGGTTCACAAAGAGCTTACAAAGCA
>NC_056732.1:45822601-45870101 GCF_019279795.1 Protopterus annectens | reverse complement strand
GTTTACTGACATCAACTTTTATACTGCAAGCAAAACAACTTTTTGTTACATTTCTGACCGTTGACAGTTCGCTATGGAAAACACCTGTGATAAACATGTTTATCACAAATTACCTCAAACCAACAGTTAGTACAGAATGTTCAAGAAGTACGGAATGTTCAGTTCAACAATGGTAGCTCAAATTTTCCAGGTCACACAGCCTGCTTCAGTAAATTAACTCTTACTCGGCCGTGCGTCCTTATCCCAGGTTACACTGAGCTATAACCAAATCTCTTTATTCTGAAATGCAGAAAACAGTTATTATTCAGGTTCATAAGCAATGCTGCATTTTGTTCACAGATGAGGCCCATCTTTGATAGGCATATCCCAACAAATAACATGTTCACTTTGCAAGAAGAGGAAAAAGACAAATAACAGTATGTTTTTAAAACTTTTTCTCTTAACAGTTCCTGACTCAACAAACTATTTTTACCGCTTCCTGAGCCTTCCTTCTTCCCACTCTCTTCTACTGTTTAATAACAGTCATAGGCCTACACTTCACTTACTGAGAAACTCAAAAAGCCTGTCATCTCATCTGTCTTTTCACCTTCAGTGACCCACCAAGAACTCATTACTGTTTATCTCTCAGGTCTATTAAGAAAACATATCACAAAGGTAGTCTGTCAGTGGAAATGGAAGCTACTAGTATAACTGTTAATATAACTGGAAGCTACTAGTATATACTAGTAGTATAAATAATGCATCGGGTCTCCCCTGAAAAAATACTACTAACCCAGTGGGACTAACCTGGTCAACAAAGGATAAATAAAAATAAATAGAACAAATTAACATTCTCTGCCCTAAAAATAGACCCACACTATAGTGCACCACATTGGAGGTTGTCCATCTCTCTACCCTCTGTTGCAATGGTGCAGCCCTTTTCTCTCACTTAGGGCCTCCAGCAAATTCATAATAAATCCCCTACACCCAAAAACTGGCATGGTGATTCTCATTTCTCCATAGCTGTATCTCAGCCTTGGAACAACTCACCTGCACTTCTTAAAAGTGGCACAAACTGGAGCTCATTCAAGGGTGCCCTAAGAATATGCCTCATCCTAGACAGGAAATGTAACTGTGCACCTTCTCACTCTGTCTATCTACAAGAGTTACAAGTTTTTTGCTGTACATATATCTTCATAGTAGAATCTTTTGGTTTGCTTCTTGTTTGTACATTTAAAGATAACCAAATGTATTTGAGTAAATAAAAAATAGCATTATACGTGAGACTGTTTTGGTGTAGTTAAACTTATGTATCACCTGCTTTTATGTATTTACTTGTATTCTATATTTTTCTGGAATTTTATTCCCGTGGGCATCCAGTGAAACTGACTGTGAGATTCAGAACTATAAGTAAACTAACTAAATAAAAATCAATAAACAGATCTCTGTAAATGGATATTGCTTGGTAAGTCTAGCCCTTTTATAACAAATATTATTTATTTTATTTTATATTTGTTGACCTGGATAGTCTGACTGGATATAGGTCCATTTTCAGTGGAGGCCCGGGGAGAAAAGCTCCAAGGTAATAATACACATTGAACATTTAGTAAATGCTAGTTTCAAGCAGATTACAGTCATAAGCAATACCAGCATTTAGCACATATAGTACTAACTTATTATAAAATACTTTACAAAACATAACATTATTTTCAGAGTTATATATACATAACATTACATTCGGGTTTAAGACACTTGAGCAGCAGTTATACAATTGACCCTTCCTGAAATGGTGGTGTAGAAAAAAGTTAGAAGTAGTTGAAGGTAAGGCACCCAAGTAATAGAGAGGTCACTAGTCGGAGTTAGTGCAAGGACATAACCAATGAGTTTTTAAGTATTTCTTGAGTTTTTTTTTTAATTGAGTTAGTGAGGGTTCTAGGGTCAAGTCACCTGGGAGTCTGTTCCATGTTTTTCCAACAGAGTTGGCAAACAGAGAGTTCCCAGCTGAGTAGTTGGATTTGTATGTTGGAACTAGAAGTCTAGTGGATGATCGCAGTGGCCAGGTGCTGGTGTAGGGGCTGATAATATTTTTAGTGCAGGTGTATTTTCTGGTTGGTAAAGGACTTTCTGTGCCACTATTACCTGGTTGAACTGCAGTAGGCTAGGCAGTTCAAGCCATCCTAGGCGATTTAGGTTGTGCCAGTGGTGTGTCCAGTAGGCTGTGCCAGTAGCAAATCTGGTGATGTGGTTATAGCAGGATGATAGTTTATTAAAATCTGTTTTGTTTAAGTTGGAGAATAGAGGTGAGGCATAGAGAAGACTCGATAGATGGGAACGGGCAATTGCAGTTCTAGCAAGTGGGGTAAGGAAAGGTTTAATTCTGTAAAGACAGACAAGTTTTTTATTAATGGTGTTGATAGTTTGATTGATATGCGCATCAAACTTCAGGTTATCAACTACGACATCCAGTTGTTAGATTTTATGAATATAAATCTGAAATTAATTATGTTGTAAATATGCTGAAAGAAAAGGCTTGCTTAAATGCAGAAACAAAGTTTAAGTAATATGTGATCAGCAGTCATACTAAATGACCATGGCTTGGAAAAGGAATCTGCTGAATGGACATTCTTCCCTTACAGACTCAAAACAGGATGTATGCAAGAGCAAAAATACAAAATCTGCTTTTAAAGAATGGACATTTTTCCCTTACAGACTCAAAACAGGATGTATGCAAGAACAAAAATGCAAAATCTGCTTTTAAAGAACAATGACATGTTATTCTGCATGGAAAAACAGGCTGGCACAAGAACAGATTTTTTATACAAAGATCCAAATAAAATACAGGATGTTCACACTGTCAGAAAAGCTGATCTCTGACAATGTGTTTTCTCAAAAATATGTTTTTCTTCATAAAAAACAGGATATGCTTATCAGCATTGGCACAAGAACATATGCTCATATGTTAAGCTTAGTATTGTTTCTACAGGATAAGCAATTCTCCAAATAGAATACAGAACAATGTGTTTCCTCAAAAATATGTTTTTCTACATGGACATCAGGACACTGTTACAGGATATTCACACTGTCAGAAAAGCTGGTCTCTTACAAGACATTGTTAAACAAGGAAGCTTAGTATTGTTTCTACAGGACTAAAACTGTATATAAAGAGCTGTATAAATCTAGCTATGTTAGAGGGGTATGGTAGGAACACATTTGGTGTTCTGAGGTAAATGTTATATCTCTCACATCCGTAAAGTTGGAACAGTACTTTTAAGCTGTAACGTGTTTCCATTTGGTTTATTATAAAAAGTTATTGGTTACTGCTCTTAAAGACATGTGCTGCAAAGTATATTCTCTCATCAGTGTATATTCTGCAAGTTTATGTATGCAACAGACTGTGAATGCAAATATAACTAGACTTTGAATTTTAGCAGAATCCAGCCAGCAAGACTGAGTGTCTTAAGAATACTTCAAATCCATCCCACAGCAAGAAGCAGCAAGCAGTAAGCAGAGAGAGCTCAAAATATTTTTTCAATGGCGAGGCAGCTGAGTGACTAGCTCCATATATTTTTTCAATGGCAAGCTAGCCTGCATTTGAACCTACAATCTGCATTCAACCACAGGAGGAGTGATGGTAAGCCCTGCAGAGGGTCACTTCAGTCAAATTGCAGTAACTAACATTTGTACGTATGTATAAATCCTAAACAGAAGTATTCCAGTTTATGCAGCTTGCAGTAGTAAAGTTTTTTAGACGTCTACAATCCGGTGAGACTAGTTCAAGAAATTCGCAGTGCCATAAATTCTTCAAGAAAAGCGGGATATCCACTAGCCCATCAGTCCACTGCCTGTTGTGCTTTCCCAGCTTCTCAAGTGACTTTGAAAAATTTCCAGCCATCTGCAACAACAGCCTGATCACCTGTTTTCTTGCTCACTGGTAAGACTTTTTTCTACGTCACATTTTTTAGTATGGTTGCTATTCGACAGTTTGGATATTAAACAGTCTTGGATATTAGATTCGACAGTATGGATATTTTCATGCATAATTTAAGCAAATGTAAAAAAATGCTATGTTGGTATACACAGCACATTAGTAAATGTAAAACCTTATTAGGGCAGGTTGATAGTAAGGCATTATGCAAATGTATTACAATATTTGACTGGTATCTCAAAGAAAATCATGTGAAATATGACAAATGTTTATTGTGTGATTCAACAAAAACTGCATTTTGTGTATTATGCCATAAAATAATATTGCATCATATTGTGAAAAAATAGACTGTAAAGACAGATCTGAAGAATTAACTAAGGGTAAAGTGTTTCCATTACATTCTGATGTTGAACAGTTATGTCCTGTCACCACATGTGAGTCAAATCAGTTACTGATAGAACCCTAGTACATTTTGTTACAAAGGAATGTAGTAAACTTCTAAAAGACAGACACAATGAGTTCAGGAAGCTTAGACAAGTTATACATACATCTTTTCAAAAGTGCATAGGAGTTTCAAATTCAGCAGAACAGCTTACTAAAGAATGTCAGAAAGACCATGCAACATCACAGGAAATTCAACAGAAGTTGCAGGATAAAGGAAATAAATTAGCTGAACTGACAAAGACTAAAAACTTCCTACATACACAGTTAATCTGTGCAAAAGAAATATATTTTATAATATGTTTATGTTTTGAAAATGGTTAAACATACATGGTAGGATGGTAGGATCTGATGTCTGGACAAATCATTCTTAAATGTTTTACTTTCATTCAGTTAAAGCAAGACATCTATCAGTACTACAGTAAAGTAAAGCATATGAATGCCATTCATTAACATAGTCAAAAGGTAAACAAAACTGTTCTAGTGTATAAAATTAAATAAAAATAGTTAATAAGAATAAAAATTTAAAGTCACAAGACTGACATGCTTGTATAAAGATATACAGATACAAGACAGAAATGCATGTGTGTTCTTTTCATATAGAGTACATCTGTTACAATACACAAGAATAACAGGCAGACAACAGCAAATATAAATAATATAAATATAAATGTGTTGGTTAAACTAATATCTATTTTGTTTTTTACAATTTGTTTATAATTATATAGTAACACCAAACAGTTAAAGTTCTGAATTTTAAAAAGAAAATCACAGATGGTAATTATTCAAACAGTTTTTGTAAAATTAATGGCAGGACAGTTCAATAGATAAATAACAAATACTGAAATCCATGTAAGGTAATTGTAAAATAATGTCTATTTATGTTGTATAAATGCATAGTTATGCAAATCACAATCACATTAAAGGAAAAATGCCAAAAAAATTAACTATAGTTTACAGAATATAAAATGTGAGCTCAGACCTTCCTAGACTGAATGAATAGTTACAGGAAATGCTGGAAAGATAAGATAAACAACAAGACTGATTGCCAGGCAAGTAGCTTGAGTTTTTCTAAAGCATCATTGTTATTAAAACATAATTGTTAAAATGTTTACAAGCAACACTATTTAGTAATTGTCATAAAATGCCACAATTGTGCATAGATGTCACTTATAATCTGTTTGCAAGTAAATGTTAAAATGACAAAAAAGAAAAAAACCTCAGTTGTATCAAGTACAGCCAGCAAATGGGCTATAGTATATATACAGTTAAAATCAATTATGCAGGAGAATGTAAATGCCTACTAGTGGTAGTAAACAGCAAAAGCTTTATAAAAAATTATCAAATCAGACAAAAGTTCATAATTTAATAAAATAAATGTATAACCATAGTGTTAGGCTGACATACATTCTATTCTTACAGCATAGGGCAGGAAAACAGTGCTGAAGTACTACAGGGGGAGGGGCACTTTCTCAGTTTTACACAGCAATACTACACAAGGGTCTGAAATAAAGCTACAGAAAAAATAAACAACAAGGGTCTGAAATAAAGCTACAGAAAAAATAAACAACAAGGGTCTGAAATAAAGCTACAGAAAAATAAACAACAAGGGTCTGAAATAAAGCTACAGAAAAATAAACAACAAGGGTCTGAAATAAAGCTACAGAAAAATAAACAACAAGGGTCTGAAATAAAGCTACAGAAAAAATAAACAACAAGGGTCTGAAATAAAGCTACAGAAAAAATAAACAACAAGGGTCTGAAATAAAGCTACAGATAAAATAAACAACAAGGGTCTGAAATAAAGCTACAGAAAAAATAAACAACAAGGGTCTGAAATAAAGCTACATAAAAATAAATAATAAGGGTCTAAAATAAAGCTACAGGAAAAAAAATATCTCATTCCTTCTTGACAATACTCTTTTAGGGAGAGGAAAAAACAGGTATTAGTGTATTAGAAATACTGGTAAACTGGATTAAACCTGACAGGATAAGATATTTTACAAGTTGTTAATAGCTATCATAATGGTTATTATTGTATTGTTTAGAATTAAATTGTATTTACAACCTATTAAACTGTAAAGCTATACAAGAGATGGTTTAAAAAACAAGAGATGGCTTAAAATTGATTACAGCTATACAAAAGAGAATAAAGATATGCAAAATGCATAAATGTTTCTAATAGCAAGAATGGTCACTATTTTTAATATGTTTTTGGCAAAACAATGTTGGTATAAAAAAGCATCAATGTTTCTAATTGCTGAGTATGTCGTTTAAAATAACAGGACATATGGATTTAGTATCAGTTCCACTAGATATTTCTAAAGAGACAAACATTTTCCAAGATTTTGCTTAATATTAATGTTATTAAATTTGTAAGACTAGACTAAATGTACTTTATAGTCATTGTATGTACAAATGCAGAAGAATTCAGTACAAATTAAATTAATGTCTAGTAATAAATATGTGTGAAAAACCATATTTAAATAAAAAAATGGGTCCAGGGTACCTACTAGATTGAAATGCATAAATAGCAAACAGTCTGTGTAAATACATACTGTACAGGATACATCGTAATAAGTTCAAAAGTAATTTGTCAAGTTATAATATCACTGGTTTTACCCCAGTAAAATGATTGCTTTCAAATATTTATTATCTAAGCCCAGTTCAGTATTTTACCAAGATGTTAATGAGCAGCTCAGAGACATGAACACAATGTTATGGTTAAAATGACATTGAAATTGTGTGTTTTCAGTAGTGTATAAATGCTTGCAGTAGCACATAGTTATTGTCTCATAGTTAATTTAACAGCTGCAAAGAGTTAATGAAACAGTTCTAAGTCATAAATTAAATTCTGTGATTGCAAAAGAATAAATTGATCAAGTTAAAAAAAAATAATAACATTAAAGCATACACAGCTCATAATTGATAAAATATGTTCACAGAATGGTCTGCAAAAGAAAAAGTTGTTAAATACATTCAGTTTTGGTAGTAATACTTTAATATCATTGTATTAACTATGTAAAATTGCATTTTGATTTGTTGTATCAAACTAAAGGTTTGTTTCTTGTGTTTTCTATATAAAATGTTTTGAGTACGTTTAAAAACAGAGGGAATTGTTAGATTTTATGAATATAAATCTGAAATTAATTATGTTGTAAATATGCTGAAAGAAAAGGCTTGCTTAAATGCAGAAACAAAGTTTAAGTAATATGTGATCAGCAGTCATACTAAATGACCATGGCTTGGAAAAGGAATCTGCTGAATGGACATTCTTCCCTTACAGACTCAAAACAGGATGTATGCAAGAGCAAAAATACAAAATCTGCTTTTAAAGAATGGACATTTTTCCCTTACAGACTCAAAACAGGATGTATGCAAGAACAAAAATGCAAAATCTGCTTTTAAAGAACAATGACATGTTATTCTGCATGGAAAAACAGGCTGGCACAAGAACAGATGTTTTTTATACAAAGATCCAAATAAAATACAGGATGTTCACACTGTCAGAAAAGCTGATCTCTGACAATGTGTTTTCTCAAAAATATGTTTTTCTTCATAAAAAACAGGATATGCTTATCAGCATTGGCACAAGAACATATGCTCATATGTTAAGCTTAGTATTGTTTCTACAGGATAAGCAATTCTCCAAATAGAATACAGAACAATGTGTTTCCTCAAAAATATGTTTTTCTACATGGACATCAGGACACTGTTACAGGATATTCACACTGTCAGAAAAGCTGGTCTCTTACAAGACATTGTTAAACAAGGAAGCTTAGTATTGTTTCTACAGGACTAAAACTGTATATAAAGAGCTGTATAAATCCAGCTATGTTAGAGGGGTATGGTAGGAACACATTTGGTGTTCTGAGGTAAATGTTATATCTCTCACATCATCTGTACTATATGAGAAGTAAAGTTGGAACAGTACTTTTAAGCTGTAACGTGTTTCCGTTTGGTTTATTATAAAAAGTTATTGGTTACTGCTCTTAAAGACATGTGCTGCAAAGTATATTCTCTCATCAGTGTATATTCTGCAAGTTTCTGTATGCAACAGACTGTGAATGCAAATATAACTAGACTTTGAATTTTAGCAGAATCCAGCCAGCAAGACTGAGTGTCTTAAGAACACTGCAGATCCATCACTCCAAGCAAGTAAGCAAGTAAATCTCAAAATATTTTTTCACCAGTAGTTTAGTTTGGGCTTCTGGGGAGATGATAGTGCCATTGTTAGCGGTTATGTTGAAGGATGGCAGGGCGGGTCCTGTGTGTGGGGGAGAAGAGGAGCAGCTTAATTTTGTTGGGGTTTAGGATTAGATGTTGATTGGAGAGCCTTTTTTCCATTGTATTGAAGGTATTTTGGGTTAATGTGAATAAAGTAGCTGGTGAGTTGTCAGAACAAATCAAGGTGGAGTCATCTGCATATTGAATGCAAGTAGCATCCGGGATGACTAAATGAAGGTCGTTGATAAAGATGGAGAAAAGAAGTGGTCCTAGTATCGACCCCTTGGGGACTCCTAATGTGATGGGTAGGCGAGATGATAGCTTGTCCTGCCATAGGACTGCCTGTTGCCTGCCCTGCAGGTAGGATTGAAACCATTGGAGTGCATGGTTGTTTAAGGAGAAGGCCTGCAAGGTATTTATAAGCATTTTGTGGTCAACTATATCAAAAGCCTTGGATAGATCTAGAAAGAGTGCTGAGGATAGTTTGTTATTATTGTGGTTGTGGTTAATGACATTAGAGAAAGAAAGGAGGGCAGAAGTAGTACTGTGGTGTGGATTAAAGCCCTGCTGAAAGTTGGACAACAGCTTGTTCTGTGCGAGGTAGTGCATGAGCTGCATGTGTACACACTTCTCCATAATTTTAGCTAGAGATGACAGAATAGCTATGGGTCTAAAGTTTGACAGTTCAGTGGAACTGCCTCCTTTATGGAGAGGTACGGCAATGGAGATTTTCCATATAGTGGGTACAGTAGCTTCAGATATAGGTCTGTTGATCAAGATTGAGATGAGGTATGCTATGGTGTCAGCAGCCTTTTGCAGATAGTCTACTGGGAGGAGGTCGGCAGCTAGGGTGGTGGGTCTTAGTTTCTTAAGTAGGGCATGAATAAGTTAAGTAGGAACAGGTTGGAAGGTAAAATATGTTTGGTTACTGGGTGTGGCTGCATTAGAATTAAAGCCATTGGGAGAGAGTTGGCTGGCTAGAGACTGGATAGTCTCTGTGAAGAAGCTGTTGAAGTTATTAGCAATGTCTACTGGGGATTTTTGTTGGGAATCTGAGGGGGGTGGAGTGGCGGTTTGGCCTGGGTGGAGTAGTTTGTTTATTCCTGCCCAGAACGTTTGAGGTTTGTTTTAGTGTTTTTGCTGTAGATGATAGTAGTGGTTCTTTTTGTCTAAGGTTATGGATTTTTTGGTGTCATTCCTTAGCTGTCTGAATCTTAGTCGATCAAGTAGGGCTTTTGTTTTTTGGCAGGTGGCCCATGCTTTGTTTCTGTGTGAAATTTTGGTTTTGGTATCTTTAGAAAGCCATGGTGCAATATTAACTTTGGTTCTAATAGAGTGGCTGGGAGCATGGGAGTTAAGAATAGCAAGGAATTTGGTGTTAAAATATGCTACTGCTTCATCTAGGGGGAGACTTTTTAGTACTGACCAGTTGCATCCCTTAAGTTCATTTTGAAACTTGGTGAGAATAAACTTCTTGTTGTTTCTTAATGTTCTATAGGTGGGTTGGTAGGAGCAGTCTACTTTGAGCTTGATTACATAGGTGAAATAGTGGTCACTTAGGTCATCAGGCAAAGTGCCTGATTTATAGGATTGCAGATGGGTATTGATGAATATCCAGTCTAGTGTACTTTCCTTGTTATTGGGTTTTCCTGTCCTGGTGGGGGGTTATGATTTGAGTAAATCCATAGAGGTTTATGTGGGTTGTGGGGGTTTCACAAGAGCAAGTGTTGCAGTCAATGTTGAAATCCCCAAGAACAATTGTTTCTTGGCGGTAGTCATGGGATAACCAATATAAGAAGTCTTCTAAGGTTTCTGTATTCCTCCCTGGGGGAATGTAGACACAGACAATGTTTACATTTTTGTTTTTATTAATTTGTAGTTTTGAGATAAGACTTTCAGCATTATTGAAATGGGGTGGTTGTTGGGTGACTATGCTGACAGAGAGGGTAGACTTGTAAAGTATGGCTACCCCATCACCCTTTCTGGTGGTACAATCTAGTCGAAATATATTGCACCCTGGTGGCAGAATCTCATGGTCCTTACAATATTAATAAAACAGTTTACCACACCTCTACTAACAAAACTCGTGTTGTCTTTATACACCCTAGCCCTCAATATGCACAACAAAGTATTTCAAAATAAGCATAACATTCACACACACACACACACACACACACACACACACAAACACACACACACACACAATGCTACTGTAATACAACATTCAGTCTTAATTCTGTGCACCCTAAATTAAGTGGTGAAACTGGAATAAATTAAATAGAGTCTAAAGTAGGTATGGAATTACAGTTTTGGTGTGTGTGTGTGTGTGTGTGTGTGTGTGTGTGTGTGTGTGTGTGTGTGTGTGTGCGCGTGTGTGTGTGTGTGTGTGTGTGTGTGTGTGTGTGTGTGTGTGTGTGGGTGTCATTGTATTGTGAAACCATATATTATGGGCAGAGATGAAATTTGGAAGACACAGACATAATATGGGTGTCATGTCCAATGAAGTCGTGTAACTGCAATCCTCCCCATCCCTATTTCCTTAGTTTAAGTATTAAAGACCTGGTACTTCAGAAGATGTTTATCAGGGAAAGAACTGTTTCCAAAATAATATATTGTTCACAATCAATCATCTGACTTGATAATTGCCTGGCAGGCAATGCAGAGGATCACGAATACGAGCTGTTAACAGTCTATTTCCTGTAGTCCAGAGTTTGAGTCTTTCAACCTCTATCTACTTACTCTGTGACTTTCAACAAATCACTTAACCAGACAATCACGTGGGGGAACTGGGAAACTCGGCAAGGTTGGACCTCATGTCTACGAACTACCTACAATGCCCTAATTATGCAGTTCTTTGTGAATCTTACCTTTCTGCTGCCATGCATGTTACATACAGAGTACAGCTGTATAGAAGCATTTTGAGTATTGTGCTGTCTGACATTTTTGGATAACATGGAATACTGTTATTCAACAATGGTTCTGATAATTGTTTCAATTACAGATCACTTCATTTGCAAGTCCCACAGTACAGTGTATTACAGTTGCCCCTATTTACTGCAATGAAGTACCACAGAAGGCACAGGGGCAGTGAAGCAAAGATATTCTGTTTATTTCTTCCATTTATGAGTCAGTGCTATAAAAAAAAAGTCCAGTATCCTAATGGCTAGCATTGCAGTCAGCAACTTAATGCCACATCATAGCTTCCCGATGTTCCTGTGGCTACAGAATTTTCCCAGCTAGTAACATAGTCTGCAAGCTAGCATGACAGGGCATTCGTCCCTTCATTCTTTCTAATACAGAAAAGAGATTTACTGCCTAATAAGTCAGCCTTTTAACTAACATATTTAAATTTCAACTTCCGTATAGTTATCCAGCTTCTTTTCTGAATTTAGTAAAAATCGATGCTTCTTTTATTACACATGCAATTTATCCACAACTGAGCTGCTCTGCTACTGAATTAAAATATCCTATTATTCTATTACATGTTGACACTTTTCATATTACCAGTTCATTTTTAAGGCCATTATTAGCAGCTATTCTTTGCGTGGGTGGCCACGGTGGTGCAGTGGTTAGCGTTGCCGCCTCACAGCAAGAGGTTCGCCGGTTCGATCCTCGGCTGGGGTGCCTTCTGTGTGGAGTCTGCATGTCCTCCCTGTGGTCGTGTGGGTTTCCTCCGGGTGCTCCAGTTTCCTCCCACATCCCAAAGACATGCTGTAGGTGGATTGGACACACTAAATTGGCCCTAGTTGTGAGTGTGTGCATGTGTGTGCCTTCTGTGGAAGGTTGGGCGCCGAGCTGGCAACTCGACACTGTAAAACTCCACTGCCAATCATGAACAGACAGTGATCTGCCGTGGCGACCCCTAACCAGGAAAAAGCCGAAAGAAGAAGAAGATTAGCAGCTATTCTTTTCAACACTGAACATTTAAATATTTTCGAGTTCACTATATGCTTTGTACTCTAAAACTGGATATAGCTGTGTTCTGTGTCTCAATGAATACATTTTCAGTGTTGTCAGACTTTGCCAAATGTCAAGTATTTCATATCTATTGTTACTCCAGTAATACTTAGTTGAACCATTTCCAATTTTCTATTTTCTTTCTTTTTTTTTCTAAAAAGTTCAAATTGAAGACCCTATTTAATCTGCTTTTTATAAGGGCTTTAAACAAAGAAGTCATTCTCTCTCTCTCTTTTATATATCTAGCTATATATGGGTTTACTTTTTCTTATTGAAAGCACATTCATTTGAAAAGGAAAAGTACGAACCCAGTTGCGTGAAACTGCACTTAAACAAATGTGCACTTTCACGACTACCAGTTAATCGAACTAATGTTAACAAAAAAAAAAATTACAAAGGCATTTTTTCAGGGGGGCTGCATGCCCCCGCTACTTTATATATACTAACTCCAAGATCGCACTACAGTGGGGAAATAGGTATATTCCTTATCCCAACTGCAGCGTGCTTCAGTGCTGCAGTGTTTTTTTTTTTTTTTTTTTGTTAATAATGCCGGTTTAGTGAACTGGTAGTCGCAAAAGTGCACTTTCGTTTAAATGCACTTTTGAGTAACTGGGTTTGTACGTTTCCTTTTCGAAAGCATAAGATTTCGATAAGAAAAAATAGATCCATATATATATATATATATATACTGTCTCTCTCTGCACACCAAACTACATTCATTATTTTTAGTATTTCTAATTTTCATAAAAAGTACTGGCATTTCTTTAAAAATTCTTTTAGTCAAAGGAACCTCACTTTATTTTATTTATTTATTCATTGCTTTTTTAATTAGGTAGGCATATAGTATATTATTACCTAAACAACAGTTGTGGATTTGAAATAATTTTTACTCAGGTACTTGTAGTTCTTTCTTAGACTGAATTTTGTTATTAACCACAGTAGGACTACCATGGCAAAATGCTTATATTTTAATAAAACACTCTAAAACAATAAAAACAGGATAAGCGCTTTTGGATAAACTTCCTTCCTTAGATTCATTATTCAGTCATACAAAGGGACTTAAATATCTTACAACATCCAATCACAAAATACTACTACCATTCATAAAAACTGTTGAGCAGCAGCCAATCAAATACCAGCACATATATATACAATTTAAAGTCTCTGCGCCTTCAAAATAGCCTTCAACGGAATCACTCCATTCAAGCCAGGTGTAACATCAGCTCTTAAATCAGTAATCCAGCTAACTTCTTTAACTTCTATTGCATTAATGGCGTGATCTTACAAATATCAAGCACCATAAAGATAAAATTATGTCCGCTAAAATTCTGTATATGTTGAGACAAAGCACTTTGTTGTGTCTCATTACAAATGTCACTAATGTGCTGTAGGATACGATCCATAAGCATTCTTTTGGTCTCACCAATATAAATGGATAGACAGTGTGTACATGTTCATAGGTTCATAGGTAGGTACTAGGCTATTGGCCCTTGGGCCTATATAAGCCTAGCCAAAGGTACCCTGGCTTTCGCCACCCAAGAAAATTATTTTCCTGTGCCACTGTTGAGCAGAGCCACAGAAGTGATCCCCGGGGTGAATTTCCTATCTCCCATCCAATCAACAAGATTTTTCTTGAACAGTGCTAATGAGGAGCTTTGTTTGATATAGACAGGTAGTTTGTTCCAGAGTATGGGAAGTCTCTGGGACAGGAATCTATCCCTCCAGCAAGTTCTGTTTATTGTGGTGACGAGGTTTAGGTCCCTAGAGCATGTAGCTCGTAGGGATTGGGATTTCTTTAAGTGGAGCAAGTCTAAAAGCTCTGGGTTTGACATAGCTTTGTGTGTTAGGCAGAGATCGCCTCTGAGTAGGTGATATGCAATGGAGTAAAGCTGCAGTTTTTTGAGATGGTCTGCATAGGGCATCTGTTTGAGGCCGGTAATCCTCTTTGTGATGTATTTCTGCGGCCTTTCCAGTTGTTGTAGATGTCTTGTGAGGTACATACCAAAAGGGGCATTGTACTCTATAATGGGTCTAATGAGTGACGAGTAGAGGGGAACAATGACCTCTTTTTTCCTGGATGAGAAACCTTTTTTGATGAGGTGTGCCACATAGAAGGATTTCCTGACTACTGTGGCAATGTGATTATCAAAGGAGAGACTACTGTCCACCTGTGTCCCAAGGTCTCTTATCACACTTTTGGTGTTAAGTAGACTACCACCTATGTGGTAGTTCATGGGTACTGAGTTTTTACCAAAAGGAATGACAATGCACTTTTTGGCATTGAGCTTGAGGCCATGGCTTTGACACCAGGCATCTGTCTCAGCAAGGCCCTTTTGTAGGATGTCCACATCTTTTGGAGTTTTGATTATGGCCCCTAGTTTGCAGTCATCTGCGAACTTAGTTAGCCAAAGACCTTCTGTGTTGGCCTGTACTTCAGAGAAGTAGATACCAAACAGGAGAGGACCCAGAACTGAACCCTGTGGTACTCCACTTGTCACTGGTCTGAAGCTGGATTTGGAGTCTGCTACTTTCACAGTGTGGGTTCTGTCAGTGAGCCAGTTGGCAACCCATCTTGTGACATAGGGATTTATACCTAGTTTAGTGAGTTTATCTATAATTCCAGAGTGGGGGATGGTGTCAAAAGCCTTGGCGAGATCTAGATAGGCTGTGTGAACCACCTTACCCTCATCTACGGCTTTGGTGACTGCTTCAAAGAAGTCTATCAGGTTTAGGAGACATGATCTGCCTTTTACAAACCCGAACTGGGTGGGGTCCGGAGTTTGGAGATTACCATGGCTTTGACACCAGGCATCTGTCTCAGCAAGGCCCTTTTGTAGGATGTCCACATTTTTTGGAGTTCTGATTATGGCCCCTAGTTTGCAGTCATCTGCGAACTTAGTTAGCCAAAGACCTTCTGTGTTGGCCTGTACTTCAGAGAAGTAGATACCAAACAGGAGAGGACCCAGAACTGAACCCTGTGGTACTCCACTTGTCACTGGTCTGAAGCTGGATTTGGAGTGTGCTACTTTCACAGTGTGGGTTCTGTCAGTGAGCCAGTTGGCAACCCATCTTGTGACATAGGGATTTATACCTAGTTTAGTGAGTTTATCTATAATTCCAGAGTGGGGGATGGTGTCAAAAGCCTTGGCGAGATCTAGATAGGCTGTGTGAACCACCTTACCCTCATCTACGGCTTTGGTGACTGCTTCAAAGAAGTCTATCAGGTTTAGGAGACATGATCTGCCTTTTACAAACCCGATCTGGGTGGGGTCCGGAGTTTGGAGATTACCAATGTCATTGTTTATAAGTTCCATGATGATACGCTCCATAGCCTTGCAGACCAGGCTCGTTAGGCTAATGGGGCGGTAGTTTCCGGGGTCTGTGGTGGCTCCCCCTTTGTGGAGTGGGATAACTGTCGCTGTGCGCCATTCAGTGGGCACATAGCCTGAGGTGAGGCTATGATTGAACATGGTACTTAGGTGGGGTGCCAGTTCGTTCTGTAGTTCATGTAGAACACAGCCTGAGATGTCGTCAGATCCCATGGATGATGTGTTCTTGGCTTTGGATAGTGTGTTTTTTTACTTGTGCAGCCATGATTACAGGAACTTTGCATTCTGCTGGTATAGAGATGGGCCCTTTAGGGGATGACAGAGGGGTAAAGTTAGCACTGAACCTATCTGCCAGGATATTGGCAATATCCATTGGTTCTGTATATTTAGTGCCAGTGTGCTGTAACTCAGAGCAGTTCTGAGTGTTGCCATTGAGATTGTTGACGTAGCTATAGAATGCTTTGTGGTTGTCTTTAGAGTCAGTGGCGATTTTGTTTTCATAACTAGCTTTGGAGGATTTTATGAGGGATCTCAGCTTCTTACTGAAGCTGACCAGGGAGTTTCTCCAATCATGGGATTTTACTCTTTTTTGCAACAGTTTCTTTCTTCTGTTGTAGAGTTTGTTTATGGCAGGGGACCACCAGATTGGCTTCCTTTTTTTGGAGGATAGCATCTTAGTTCTGTTAGGGATTGCACGATCCATGCACTCATGTAAGTGCTTATAAAGTGCATTTGTGTAGGATTCAGCAGTCATACCTCTATTGTCTGTCAGCATGGGTGTCGTGAAGTTTGCCACTTCTGTCATAAGAAGTGTGAAGTTGGCTTTGGAGACATTTTTTACTGTGGTTTCCCTAATGGGGGGTGGGGGTGGGATGTGGATGTCTAGGGTGATTAGCTTATGGTCAGATCTGACCAACGAGGAATTGACCTCTGGTGTGGAGCACCGGTTGCCCATGTTGGTAATAACCAGGTCTAGGATATTGCTGCCCCTGGTGAGGGTGTGGATAAGTTGATCCATGGCATTGGAATTTATGAATTCCAGAAAATGTTGAGCACAAGAGTTGGTACACGAGTAGTTTTCCCAGTTAATGGTAGGGTAGTTGAAATCACCCATTATTAGGGTGTTAGGTTGTACCCTAATATTTTCCAGTGTATTAAGAAATGAGGAGTGGGAATCCTGGGGCATGGTGGGGGATCTGTAGCAAGCTACAATTTGGATTGCGGTCTTGCCCAGAGTTAGTTGCACTTGGATAATCTCGGATGCATTATGCTGAGCAACTAGCCTGGAGGTGTGGATATCCTTAATGAATATGGACATGCCTCCGCCTTTAGTGTTTTGGTCCAGGTTAGGTGGACGAAAGGTGTGGTATGAATTATAGCCTGGTAATGCAGGGGTACTCTCTGGAGCCTTGAACCAGGTCTCTGTCACTGCACAGATGTCGATGTTCTCCATTTTGAGGAGTGCCTCGAGAGAGTGCATTTTGAGGTTTAGACTTCTAGCATTGAGTAGCAATACCCTCAGATTCTTCTTGCCTGTACCTGTTAGGGTGGTGAATTTGTCATTTGAACCTTGCCTAAAAAGGCACTATAGGGGTGGCTAGAGCCTTAGCCAGTATCCGGAATCCCAGGGGCGACAGGTGCAGGCCATCTCTGGCAAAGCAGCGTGGCTTGTCGATCATGTCATCCCAGGCAGACAGATACTGGATTCCCTTAGAATGACATCAGAAGCTTAGCCAATGTAGCAATGTAAATCACATGTTTGGTAGTACAAGAAGCATAATTATAATAAGAATATCTTCTACTGGTTAAAAGGTGCTGAAACATGTTAAAACTATCAATATAGTTACAAGCTTTGCATCTTTTATTTTATTTTATTTTACATTTGTTGACTGGGCTAGTCTAACTAGATATATGCCCATTTTCAGTAGAGGCCCGGGGAGATAAGGTCCGAGGAAACAAACAAAATCACATATACAAAAATTAATGTATACAATGAACATTGCAGGTGTAGTACAGAGAGTAATCAAAGAGGTCATTCATTCATAACATAGTGCAAAATATACAGATACAATTAGTACAATACAAAATGTAGTTGCAATACATCATAAAGAAAAATATGGCAGCTGAATTATACAATATATTAGTATACAAGTAGTCATAAAGAAAAAGTAGGAGCTGAAATTATACAATATATTAGTAAAAGTAGTCTCCTTAATGAGATTCT
This sequence comes from Protopterus annectens, assembly GCF_019279795.1. Taxonomy (NCBI): domain Eukaryota; kingdom Metazoa; phylum Chordata; order Ceratodontiformes; family Protopteridae; genus Protopterus; species Protopterus annectens. Next base: position 45,852,019 of record NC_056732.1, on the reverse strand, counting down.
GAAGATGTAAGTAATAGTATAGACGGACAAGGTAAGTTGTTATTAAGAAAAGGAACTTGATTACTGAGAAGAGGAGGGTAGGTTGAACCAAGTAAGAAGAGCTAGTTGATCAGTCAGGTTTAGTACAGGGGCACAACCAGTGTGTTCTGAGGAAAAGTTTCAATTCAGTTTTAAAGAGTGATATAGAGGGAAGAGAGGAAAGTTCGTTAGGAAGAAGGTTCCAGGATTTTCCAACAGTATTAGAGAAGAGAGTCCCCAGCCCTGTTGTTTGATTTACAAATATTTACAAGAAGTTTATGCGATGATCGTAAGGTCTTTAGATTGTTCTAGGGGGTAATGAGGGTAGATAGTATAGGGGTATTGGTTGGCTGGTAAAGGGTTTTATGGGCAATGGTCAGTTTGTGGAATTTAAGCTGATTTTGTAATTCAAGCCATCCTAGCTGCTTTAGATTAAAACAGTGGTGGGTTCTGAAAGGGTTACCTGTAGCAAATCTGGCTATGTTATTGTAGGAGTTTTCCATTTTATTAAGGTTGTTTTAAGAGAGATTAGTATATATGGGTGAGGCATAGAAGAGAGTAGAAATCAGATGGGTGTGAGCAATAGTTATTCTAGCTGCAGGAGAGAGGAAGGGTTTGATCCTGTAGAGAGAGCCTAGTTTTCTATTAACAGATTTTAGAGTATTGTTAATATGGGTGTCGAAGTTAAAGTTGTTATCTATGGTGATACCTAGTAGTTTGGTAGCTGGATCTGGGGATATGAGAGTACCATTATTGGATGTTACTGAGAAGTCTATTGGGGGGGGGGACTTACAAGTAGGAGTAAAAAGGAGGAGTTTAGTTTTTTGGGGGTTCAGAAGGAGACAGCGTTGTGTAAACCATTGCTCAACTGTGTTAAACACATTTTTGGTAAGGGAGTGAAGTTCAGATAGAGATGTGGCTGAGCATATAAGTGTGGAATCATCTGCATATTGTATGCATGTAGCTTGGGGGACTGCTAGGTGAAGGTCGTTGATAAATATAGAAAACAAGAGAGGTCCTAATATGGACCCTTGAGGAACACCAATGTTAACAGGCAGATGGGTAGATAGAATGTTATGCCAAAGTACAGCCTGTTGTCTGTTATCTAAGTAGGACTGGAACCATTTTTATAGCTAGTGCATCTAGTGACAGGGATTTGAGGATATTTATAAGTATCTGGTGATTTACCATATCAAATGCCTTAGACAGATCTATAAACAGCGCAGAGGAAGGCATATTGAGGTTATGTTTTTTGTTAATACAGTCAGTAAAGGAAAGGATGGCAGTAGTAGTGCTGTGGGAAGGTCTGAAACCATGTTGAGAGTTTGAAAGTAAGTTATTTTGGATTAGGTGGTCTAGCAATTGTCTGTGGATGCATTTTTCCATGATCTTTGCTAAGGGAGAAAGTAGGGCTATGGGACGGTAATTGGAGAGTTCAGTAGAGTTCCCACCCTTGTGAAGGGGGATAATATGGGATACTTTCCAGATTTTAGGGATGTGTCCTTCACTGATGGTTCTATTGATGAGAATGGAAATGGGATAGGTGATGGATTTGGCTGCCTTTTGTAGATATTCAGCGGGTAGTTGGTCTGCTGAAGGAGTGCACAGTTTCTGTTTTTGGATAAGGTTAAGAATATATGTTGTTAGGACTGGTTGGAAGAGAAATGGAGGGGATGGGTTAGAGTTAGAGTTGGATATAGTTAAGTTCTGAGTAGATAACTGACTGGCAAGAGTTTGAATGGCCTCAGTGAAAAGGTATTAAAGGCATTAGCAGTCTGCTTGGGATTCTCCTGGTCTGTGCCTTGTGGGTTTGGTGTGATGGATTGACCTGGGTGTAATAATTGATTAATACTCGCCCAGAACTTTTGTGGTTTATTATGGTGAGTCTGCTGGAATTGTAGGTAGTAGTTTCTTTTGTCAGACAGTATAGCTTTTTTAGTTTCATTTCTCAGCTGTCTGAAGTTTTGTTGGTCTTCTGGGTTTTTAGTTAAACAAGATTTATTCCAGTATTTATTTCTGAGATGGATTTTTTGCCTGGTTTCTTTTGAGAGCCATGGGGGCAGATTTAGTTCTCATTCTGAGCGGGTTGGTGCATGGTGGTCTAGTATGGCTAGGAAGTTAGAATTAAAGTAATTATCAGCTTCCTCCAGTGTGAGGTATTTAAGGGAGACCAGTTACATGCTCTTAGCTCTCTGTGGAAGAGATCGGGGTTGAAGGTTTTCTTGGTTCTAATTGTCCTAGATATGGTTGGATTAGGTAGATTGGATTTAAGCCTGATGATGTAGGTTAATGAGTGGTCACTTGCATCATCAGGGAGGGTTCCAGCTTCATATGTCTGGGGATGATTATTTATGAGAATCCAATCTAAGGTACTTTCTTTCTTATTAGGCTTGTTTATCCTGGTAGAGGAGGTAATGGTTTGAGAAAAAACAAAAAGGTTAATATGGCTGGTAGGGTGGCTACTGCTACAACACTTCCAATCAATGTTAAAATCACCTAGGATTATGGTTTCTTGGGGTAAATTTTGGGATAACCAACAAAGGATATTTTCTATGGTGGCAATGTTATTACAAGGAGGAAGATAGATACAGATAATATAGATGGATTTGAATGTGTTAAGTTCAAGCTTGGTAATAAGAATTTCAGCATTGGAGTCTTGAGGTGGTTTTTAGTCCATGGTAGTAAACTGTAACCCAGATTTAAATAGGATAGCTACACCACCACCCTTTTTGTTTGCACGGTCAAGTCGCAAAATATTATAACCAGGTGGGATGACTTCATTGTCTTTAGTTACAGGTTTTAACCACGTTTCTGTTAAACAAAGAATGTCAAAGGAGTAGACTACCAAGAGAGCATGAAGCTGTGCAACTTTGTTATTAATGCTACATATGTTGAGGTGAGCTAATAAGAGTGAGTTAGGTGGTTTGGTAAATGACTGGATAGTAGAGGGGTTGGAGTTGAGGAGTTGAGTGGTAGTAGCAGTTGTTGGGCCTGGGTTTGGGTGAATGTCTCCATCTTTTAAAGAGAAGAGTACTGTTTGAAGTCTAGGATTTGGGAATTTACTATATAGAGATAGAGATTTTCTGGGATTGGGAGAGCCATATCTAATGTGGGCTATCCTATGGTATTTTGCTAGTAGATAGCTGGGTATAGATGTTATGTTAACATGGTTAGTGAAAATAGGTAGAGAAGGAGAGGTAGATAGCTTATTGCGGTAGAGAAGGTGTGGATATAATGGGTATTCATAGGAGGTTAGCAGGTAAGCTAAAGTTAAAGGTGGTAGAAGTGTAAGTATGAGTAACCTCTGTAAGAGGACTGGGGTGGGTAGCTTATACATCTGCAAGGGTAAGTTGTTAGGTTGCTGTTATAGGCTCGGAGGTATACTAGGTGTGGAAAGGAATAGGTGGAGGGTGTGGTGGGAGAGATAGGGAGTGGTAAGTGAAAGGAGGGAATTGGAGTTAAGTGGCCAATGGTGAAAGGTTTGTGATTGGTGGAAGAGGGAAGGGGTGTGGTTAGATGGTATAAGAGTAGGACCCCTGGGGGTGGGTGAGATTTGGGGGTAGGGTAGGGGAGCGGAGTGTGCCCGCTGGGCGAACGGAGCGGGTAGAGACAAGTGAAGGAGAAGCTAGAGAAGAAGCTATCAGCAATGCTAGTAACTGAAGGAAAGTTAGGCAAGTCAGGAGTGGAAAAGATCAGAGATAAAACAGAAGTCTATGATAAAAAAACAGATGGGTGTAGACAGTTGAAGTAAAGGGTAAGTGAGAAATAAGAGCAGGTCTAGGACTTAAGAGATGTAGTGTAATTACAGAAGAAATACAGAGGGATAAGCAGGAGATAAAGGATGTGATAAGGGTGCCACCTAGTGGGCAGATCTAGTATTGCAGGTAAGTATGTAAGGGAGCTAGCTGGTTTAGAACTAGGGAAGGAGTGATAGCTAGTAAAGGGGGTTATTATAAAGTAGAAGAGGTTTGTTGGATACAGGGTAGATAGGAAAGGGGGGTAAAGGCTGCTGGCTGTTCAGGCTCGTAGCATACTTTAGAACATCTGAAGCAATAGTAGACGGTAGTCAGCTTTACAAGCAGGACTTAGACAACCACATACTTTCTTGCTTCCTTGAGAGAGGGTGCAGGGAAAATAAGGCTGTTAGATGAGACCGCAGGTATTTCGATAGGGTCCTTTGTCACCAGGTAGGTAGGTTCTTAGAGACTCTATCAGGAACAGCGCAATGGGGAGCAGGGCACTTTAGGGAGAAAGAGAGACAAACGTGGAGGAGAGAAAAAAGAGTTCGCACATAGCAGATAGTTATGACAAACAAACAAAAAAGCTTTACATGAAGACGCAGTTAATAAAGAAGCTTATATTCATGCTCTTATTTTTGAAAGAAGCTATTGGAATCACTTTTAAGCTAGTAGTACTGTAACATTATAAATTAGTCTAAACTATCATTTAGAGAAACTCTGAATCAGGTTTACTGAAATTGGGAGCAAGCAAAAACAAAAACATAAGCTTCTAATATCTAATATAAACTATAACAGCAAAAATAAAAAATAACTGGAAAGCTACCTTAGAGAGAAATTATTGTACTACTCTATGCAGGGAGAGTGTGTTTACAGTGTGGAATACAACACTGAGAAAAAGAAAAATAATACCGTCACTTACTAGAGACACTACACCTGGAGGGCTTTCAGCTGCAATCAGAGCAAATATGGCATCCAGGGTTTTTAAAACCTTTGGTGTGTTGTACTTGAGCAATCACTTGGGGGTGGAGGAAGGGAGGGAAACCTTCAAAGGGAATTTAAAGTAGCAGGGGAGAATCCAAGGGACTCTGCTAAACCTAGCTAATTATCAAGGACAGCCAAGGAAATAAGGTAAACATACAGGCACCCTTGTTCAAGGACTGGAAGGTTTCTCCAAGAAAAACTATGTGTAGGAATACACCACAGATGGAAGTTGTATGCTGCTTACTAGTCTACAATGGCAGGTTTTATTCCCTTTTATAGTTGTATTCCCCTTTGCTCATTGTTTGCTGCACACAATGTAGCTAAAGATAAAAGCAGCTGGAGACTTTGCACCTCTGTTTGGTGTTTAGTGAAGAACAAGTATTGAGGAAGAGGGACTGAAGGCTATGACTATTGAGAGGGGCTACATACCTTAACATACAACAAATTATCAACAGTGAAACGGAATGAAAGGGGTGGGGTGGGCTAAGAGGAAGAAAGTTTGCAGCTATTTCCCCTGGGGTATGCACTCTAGCTGACTGTAACAGATTTTAACAATGCATAACAGTAGTTACAAAAGCTAGCACCTACACTACACAAGCGGCAACAACAAGATTCTTGGAGTTAAACCAGGGGCTGCAGTCTATTTTTGGATGATTGCTGGTTAGAGTTTTATTTGCTTTTAGCTGGAGTGAGAGGATTTCTTGCTCACACAAGTGGGGGGGGACTCAAAGCGATCAGGTCCTCAGTGGCTACTACACAAGCAGCAACAACAAGGTTCCTGGAGTTAAACCAGGGGCTGCAGTCCATTTTTGGATGATTGCTGGTTAGATTTTTATTTGCTTTTAGCTGGAGTGAGAGGATTCCTTGCTCACACAAGTGGGGGGGGACCCAAAGTGATCAGGTGCTCAGTGGCTACTACACAAGCAGCAACAGCAAGGTTCCTGGATTTAAACCAGGGGCTGCAGTCTATTTTTGGATGACTGCTGGTTAGAGTTTTCTTTGCTTTTAGCTGGAGTGAGAGGATTCCTTTCTCACACAAGTTGGGGGGGGGGGGCCCAAAGCGATCGGGTCATCAACCTGAATGCATCTTCTGCGTGGATACGTACCTTCTGTGGTTAATAATTTATTCTGCTTTGATCGTTGATTCTACATTGGGACCTTTGGTCTTGTTCGTGCTGATTTTTGCCTTCATTAGACTGAATTTTCAGTAATATTTTTCACTTCATCAGTGTATCTGACTATTAGTACCTCATTCAGAACTGCTACATCTTGATTACAGAGAAAAGGTACAGACAGTTTTTAGCCACCCCATATTTTGACTTGCCAATATCTTACTGAAATTGGTACATCTTGTTTGGTGTAGCATAGACTAGATCCAGGCCTGCTGAATCTAGCTTTGTTTATATGCTTGTTGTTTGCTTGTTATTTCCCTGGAACGCTAATTCCACCTAATACGCGGCTTCTCAGCGCTTCTGTGGATCACTAGTGATATCTGCATTGCTTACTGTACTTATTTCCTTGTTTCACTTGAAAGAAAGTTACTGTTTGTCGTTTTTGCATTTAAGTTACCTGTAACACATTGCACTTAAGTTACCTGGCACTTGCTCGCTAAAGCAATTATATAAGTCAGCACTAAAAATTAAAAGCGCTACACCTTCACTCCCCACTGGCCCTTGTTTTCAATTATTAAGGAATTCCCAGTATTATTCTAGCATGTCCAAAGGTCAGTTGTCAATCTCCTCTCCGGTCCAGCTGGTGAATCTGGGAATCTTGAGGCAATGTTACAACTGCCTCATGTACACAGACAACCCTCTCCTCCTCCCAACAAATTCCAACACATGTGAGAGATGCAACCATATAGCCAAACTGGAGGCTAAGCTCTCTCAACTCAGTACTGGCATAACCAGTCAGGAGGAGAAGGAAACCACACTCACTACAATTCCAGTCTCACATAGACCTACCACGACAGCAAACCAAAGACATAATCACACAAAACATACTCGGAGGCTCTAAATAAAGATCTGCCTAAGCAGCAGAGACCTCCAAAGCAGACACCCAAGCAACCGCTACCCCAAAACAAAACACGTGCAACACATATCTCACAAAGCCAGTGTGCCAACAGTCACAGCCTTAAGACTAAACAACACACCTGATACACTTGTAATAGGTGACTCTATCGTCAGACACACTGACGTCCCGCTCATCAGGCTGAACAAGGAGAGGGTCATGGTGAGCAGCCTGTCGGGCGCTAGGATCCGCCACATAACACAAGCACTCAGGTCACTCCAAGGCAAGTACAAATATGACTCAGTCATTGTCCATGCTGGTGTGAATGACCTGAGACGTACCTCCCTGGACTACATGAAAAGAGACATAATGGGGCTCTCTGAGCATGTAGCCCAGGCCGGTATGACCCTGACCTTGAGTAGCATCTTACCCTCACCAAGAATGATGCCACAATATGAAGACAAGATGATCAATTTCAACAATTGGCTTAAGTACTGGTGTCATTCAAAGGGGATCCAATGCCTGTCAGCTTGGGATTATATGCTCGACAAGCCACGATGCTTCGCTAGGGATGGCTTGCACCTGTCACCCCTGGGCTTTCGGATATTGGCAAAGGCTCTTGCTACCCCATAGTGCCTTTTTAGGCAAGGCTCAAAAGACAAACCCACCTCCATAGGTATCACAAGGGATAAGAAACTAAGAGTAATGCTACTCAACGCCAGAAGTCTAAACCTCAAGATGCACACACTCAAAACTCTCCTTAGCATGGAGAACATCGATATCTGTGCAGTAACAGAAACCTGGTTCAGGGTTCCCAAGAGCACCCCAGCACTACCAGGTTATACCTCATACCATGCATTTTGGCCCCAAAACTTGGACCGAACCACAAAAGGAGGGGGAGTATCGATATTCATCAAAGATACCCACACCTCCAGGTTGGTGGCAAAGCACGAAGCATCAGAGACTATCCATGTGCAACTAACAGTGGGTAAAACTGCCTTCCAGTTTATAGCCTGCTACAGACCACCCTGCCAAACCCAGGAACCCCACTCGGCCTTTCTGAGAACACTGGAAAATATGAAGGTCTCTCCAAACACCATTACATTGGGAGACTTCAACTACCCAAACATAGACTGGGAGCATTATTCTAGCTCCAACACCCTAGCCCAAAGGTTCCTAGAATTTATAAACTCAAATGCTATGGAACAACTTGTTACCACTCCCACAAGAGGGGAAAACATACTGGACCTGATCATCACCAACATGGGGACTCTATGCTCCAGACCAGAAGTGTATCCCTCACTGGTAAGATCAGACCATAAACTAATCTCACTGGATATTCACATCCCGACCCCACCCCCTGCCCAGAAAACCACAGTAAAAACTTCTCTAAAGCAAATTTCACACTCCTCAAAACTGAGGTGGAATCCTTCAAAGCTCCCGGGCCTGTGGAAAATACGGTCCAGACCGCAAAATCCTTTATAAATGCATTCTATGAACACCTTCAGGAATGCATGGATCATGCGATCCCAAATAAAACCAAGACCCAATCCTCCAAAGGCAGACGTCCTGTCTGGTGGACCCCAGCCATAAACAAGCTATACAATAGAAGGAGGAAGCTACTAAATGATAGAACAAAATCCCAAAAAGGGAAGGCATCACTGATCAGTATTAGCAAAAAACTACGGGCACTCATAAAATTGTAACCAAAATGAAAAACCCCCAGTCAACACGTAACACACACAGAAAGAAGGTTTAATTGCATAGAGAAAAAAAAATACTCCAGACTCCAGACAATGTAAAAAACAAAAAACACATCCAACAATCCACTATCCTCCTTCTTCATGCAAAAAATGAAACCGAAAACCCCAGAAACCTGGTGTAAGAAAGATGCAAACAATAAATGAATTTTAACAAATGATAACAATTAAAATTAATTAAATTAATAATTATTACCACCTAAATGATGATTCAAAAACTCATAAAATTGTCTAAGGCCAGCTTTGAGAGAAAAATTGCACAGGACACTAAGGATAATCACAAGGCTTTCTTTAGTTATGTTAGGAACCTGGGTGGTAATTCCCAGATATGCTCAGAATTAGTCCAAAATTACAAAAAATACACTGACCCACAGACATTGTCAACATCCTAGCTGACAGGTTCAGCAAACTTCTCACCCCCTCCACCAAAGGGCAAATATCTATCCCAGCAGAGTGCCCCCTGACATCTCAGATGCTCAGGTAAGAGCCACCCTCTCCAAAGCAAAACACAGCATCAATGGGACCAGGCGGTGTCCCGGCTGCGTCCTACATGAACTCCAAGAAGAGCTAAACCCAAACATAAAACTACTGTTCAATCTCATCCTTACTACAGGATATGTGCCCAAAGAGTGGCATACAGCAACAGTGCTCCCTCTCCATAAAGGCGGTGCCTCAATGGATCCTGGAAACTATCGCCCCATAAGCCTGACTAGCTTGGTCTGCAAAGCTATGGAAAGGATCATCATGGACCTCATAAATAAAGATATTGGGGACCTACAGACACTGGATCCTACCCAGTTCGGCTTTGTTAAGGGCAGATCCTGCCTCTTAAACCTGGTTGATTTCTTTGAAACAGTCACCAAGGCCATTGAGGGGAAGGTGGTCCACACAGCCTGCCTGGACCTCGCAAAAGCCTTCGATAAAATACCCCATTCGGGCATTATAGATAAGCTCACCAGCTTAAATATAAACCCCTATGTCACTAGATGGATTGCAAACTGGCTCAAGGACAGAACCCACATGGTTAGAATTGCTGGAGCCATGTCAGACTCCAAACCAGTTACAAGTGGTGTCCCACAAGGCTCAGTCCTGGGACCTCTCTTGTTCGGTATATATTTCTCGGAGGTACAGGCCAACACGGAAGGACTGTGGCTGACCAAGTTCGCAGATGACTGCAAACTGGGCCATAATCGACTCTCCAGCCGACACAAGCATCCTCCAAAAGGGCCTCATAGAAACAGACAACTGGTGCCAGAGCCATGGCCTCAAACTAAATGCCAAAAAGTGTATAGTCATCCCTTTGGCAAAAACAAAGTGCCCACAAATTACCACATAGGTGGTAATCCATTAAGTACAGAAGAAGTAATTAGGGACCTGGGGACCCAAGTTGATAGCAATCTCTCATTTGACAACCACATGGCCAAAGTGGTTAGAAAAACATTTTATATAGCCCACCTAATCATGAAGGGATTCACATCTAGATCAGGGGAGGTCATCGTGCCTCTTTACTCATTGCTCATCAGGCCCATAATTGAGTACAATGCCCCTTTTGGGATGTACCTTACCAGACACCTGCAGCAACTGGAAAGACCCCAAAAGTACCTCACCAAGAGGATCAAAGGGCTCAAACAGATGCCATATGCTGCCCGGTTAAAGAAACTCCAGCTCTACTCAGTGGCATACCGCCTGTTCAGAGGCGATCTGTGCCTGATGTATAAAGCCATGTCCAACCCGGAATTAATGGACATGCTGCACCTCAGAAAATCCAAATCCCAATGAGCTACGCTCTCGAGAGACTTGAACCTCAGCACTGAAATAAATAGGACATGCTGGAGGGACAGATTCATAACGCAGAGGCTCCCTTCACTCTGGAATAAAATCCCAGTCCAGGTTAGGCAGAGTCCCTCATTGACTCTCTTCAAGAGGAATCTTGATGAGTGGATGGGAGATCGTAGGTTTACCCCAGGTATCACTTCTGTGTCACTGATAGACAGAGGCACAGTATACTAACCTCGAAAAAGGGCATAGCAAAATAAATTTAAAATGGGTGGCGAAAGCCAAACACATTCTGGCTAGGCTTATAAATGCCCTAGGGCAGATAGCCTAGTATGAACCTATGAACCTATAAGATGTCCCATAATCTACATTACAATATATAAGTTAGTATTCATATATAGTAGATTTGCATTCATTAATTTTCCAAGATTAACTTTTCAAAGGCATTGTTAAAATTATTGCACTGACTTGCTGTTTGTTGCCTAGAAAGGAAATGGCCATAAATAAAAATCCTGTTTTAAATACTAATCTACCTTCTTTAAATCTGTGCAGACTGGCATCCATCCAATCTAGCTTACCTACATTAATTCTGAGTAATTTTACCAAGCATTTTAGAGTTCTGAAGTTGTCAGTAATAGGGTTTTGTGCCTATAGCTGGTGCAATGATCCTTTCTACACTTTTATTTTGCATGTTGGCACAATAGATAGCAGTTCCTATTCTTCTGTAACTAACCTCTGCCCGTTTAAGAAACAGTTACAAAGTATCTGAAATAATAGTAGCTTTTTTCACGCTCAGTTTGCTCGTTGCTCTGGATTGTGCCTGAAATAAAGACCCTAATGACACAGAGAGACTATTTCTGGAAACAATTATATCCATGGTCTTCCATGCCACATTTAAGGAAAGAAAGAAACTAGGAAAGCTGAAACATCATTCCAGTAAGACAGAGTACTTGTTCATAAATCAAAGGATGTCTTCAAGCAATTTTAAACAGTTCTGGCTGGACATCAGCCATTTGCTTAAACTGTAAGTAAACACATTCCAAATAAGGAATCACCCGAATGGAAAACAGTTTAACGTTTTTATCTCTTTTTAATCATGAGACTTCTTCAGAAAAACAGCTCTCGTTCCAAAACTGTTTAGAAAGACACACATCCAAGTCACATGTTCTAAAAGTAACCAATTACATTCAAATTCTCACAGTTTTACTGCTTTCATTTTTAAAATAGATTAATATTAATAGTGTCACTGAGGCCAGGAAAGACATTAAACTGCCAACATACTTCCTTGATTTACAGCAAGTTATTTACATCTCCTTCTAGAGTTATACAACCCGTTGGATCAAATGCAAAAAAGAAAACTTCTTAAAATTAGTATAATTCTTAGAATGCTTAAAGTGCACTTTAGGATCATTCTTTCTGATGGCTAGCACATTTCCCTAGGACATGCTGAATTATTGAAGCGTGTGTGACAAATCTCGCTTTGCTTATAAATGAAATGTTAAACATGTACTGAGAAGTTATTCAGTAGACACCCTGTAAATAGTTAATCTTTTTTTTATTGTTTTATTGTTTATGGTTATTTCTTGACATTTTTGTATTTCTTTTTGATGTATTAATGGAATTCCATATATCTTTCTGTGTAATATTTTTGTCAATTAATTTAATTAATAAAAATATTTAGCAACAAATGGTAACCATAAATATATTTTTAATAGAAACAAAAATTAAATAAAAATGAATAACAATAGTTCTGATATGAGAAGGTGTGGCTCTTTTACCTTTGGGTTTTGTAAGCAAAATAGAATAGTGTATATGCTGCTGTTAAAATGATGACAGAACAAGTGAGGTTAAACCATGCTATGCTTGCAACAGTAGTGGATTTGTATACCTTGCAACTTGTGACATGTGATGCATAGTATGTATGCAAAACACAGAGAAATATATGAGAACGCACTATGTAAACGTTGCAATAATTGTGCCAATTTTTAGAAACGTATTAATTATTTATTTTTGTATAAGATCACATAAATTATACAACTTTACAAGGGGATGTAAATAACTTGCCTGAAATCAAAGTCGTGCTGGCAGTTTAGATTAGAGGTTAACTTGTTCCTGGCCTCAACGACACTATTAAATTAATAGTTTATAATAATTTAAACTGTTAATATAAATGTATCTTAAAAACTGAGACAGCAAAATTGTGCAAGTCTGAATGTAATTACATGGTTTTAGAATATGTAACTCAGGTATACATGTTTTTAAACCATTTTGGAATGAGAGTTGTCATTCCAAAGAAGTCTTTTGATTAAACAGAAACAAAAGCACTAAACGGTTTTCCAGTCTGGTGATTCTTTATTTGGAGTTTCTTTGTGGAGTCTGTGGGTTTCTCTCCAGTGCAGTACTGTGATATTTTTTCATTTGCTGAAACATGGTAAGGCATCTTGGATAAACCTTTGTTTGCATCTTCTCCCAGCAGAAACTGTGGCCCACTTCTAGCTAATATTTTTACAAAACTACATTTAAAGTAATTATTTCATGTACAGTTCAGATGAAATCCCTGATTCCCCTCTAAACACTATCCCTGGGATCCAGTAACATCTACACTAAGTGTATACTGTTCTGAGTGAAAAAACAACACAAGCATAACTCGCACCTTCTTCCTCCTAATTTTAGTTTTCCTGCTAATTTTCTTGCAGCTTTAAATACTGACAGGGATTCATAAAGGTTGCTGCAAAGTGTAAACTACATGTTCATAGGTTCATAGGTTCATAGGTTCATACTAGGCTATCTGCCCGAGGGCATTTATACTATACCCATTATTTTGCTGTGCCTCTGTCGAGCAGTGACACTGAGGTAATTCCATCCATTGGTCAAGATTTCTCTTGAACAAGGCCAGCGAGGTGCTCTGCCTCACATGTACCGGGATTTTGTTCCACAGCATAGGGAGTCTTTGGGTGATGAATCTATCTCTCCAGAGGTTTAAGTCTCCCGTGGCTCTGATGGATCTAGATTTTTGAGGTGAAGCATATTCATCAAATCTGGGTTTGACATGGCCTTGTATGTTAGGCAAAGGTCACCTCTGAGCGAATAGAGCTGGAGTTCTTTCAGTCGGGCAGCATAGGACAGATTTTTGAGACCCTTTATCCTTTTGGTGAGGAACTCCAGCTGCTGCAAGTGTCGGGTCAGATACATTCATGGGGCATTGTACTCGATCATTGGTCTGATGAGTGATGAGTAAAGGGAGACTATGACCTCCCTTGATCTAGATGAGAATCCCTTCATGATAAGGTGGGCAATGTAGAAGGACTTCCTAACTACTTTAGCTACATGGGTGTCGAATGACAGACTACTATCAACCTGGGTCCCCAGGTCCCTGATAACTTCTTCTGTGCTCAGTGGATTGCCACCTATTTGGTAGCTAGGGGTAACCTTGTTTTTCCCGAAGGGTATGACTATGCATTTTTGGCATTTAAATTTAGGCCGTGGCTCTGGCACCAGTTATCCGCTTCTGTGAGACCCTTCTGAAGGATATCTGTGTCAGATGTGTTTTCTACTATGGCCCAGTTTGCAGTCATCTGCAAACTTTGTCAGCCATAACCCTCCTGTGTTTGCTTGTACTAAAGTAGATGCCAAACAAGAGTGGGCCCAGGACTGAGCCCTGTGGGACACCACTTGTGACAGGCTTTGAGTCTGACATGGTGCCAGCAACTCTGACCCTGTGGGTTCTGTCACTCAGCCAGTTTGCAACCCATCTTGTGATGTATGGGTTAACATTTAAGCTGATGAGTTTTTCAATGATACCCGAGTGGGGTATTGTATCAAGGCCTTAGCCAGATCGAGGTAGGCTGTATGGACTGCCTTTCCTCATCAATGGCTTTGGTGACTGTTTCAAAAGTCAACCAAGTTTAAAAGGCATGATCTGCCTTTGACAAAGCCAAACTGGGTTGGATCCAAAGTCTGCAAATTCCCTATGTCTTTATTTATGAGGTCCATTATGATCCTCTCCATGGCTTTGCAGATAAGGCTTGTCAAGCTAATGGGCGGTAATTTCCAGGGTCTGTGGAGGCACCGCCTTTGTGAAGTGGGACCACAGTTGCAGTATCCAGAGGTAAGACTTTGATTAAACAGCTGTCCTAGCTGTGGGTTTAATTCCTCATTGAGTTGACACCATCGGGTCCCATGGATGCTGTGTTTTGCTTTGGAGAGAGCAGTTCTCTGGAGATGTTTGGGGGCTGCACTCATTTGGTATAGATATCTCTCCTTTGGGGGAGGGGAGAAGTTTGCACTGAACCTGTCAGCCAGTATGTTGGCAATGTCTGTAGGATCAGTAATCTTCACATCATTTTGAACTAGTTCTGAGCATATCTGGGAGTTTCCTCCTAGGTTTCTAACATAGCTAAAGAAGGCCTTATGATTGTCTTTTGAGTCTTTAGCTATTTTTCTCTCGAAATTTGCTTTGGATGATTTTATGAGAGCTCTTAGTTTTTACTTATAGTGATCAAGGGTGTCTTACCTTTTAAGGATTTTGCTCTATCTTGTAGTAGCTTTCTCCTTTTGTTGTAGAGTTTGTTTATGGCTGGGGTCCACCAGACTGGACGCTTGCCTTTGGTACAAAGAGTCTTTGTTTTGCTTGGGATTGCCTTATCCATGCAGTCCTGCAGGTGCTGGTAGAAGGCGTTTGTAAGTGATTCAGCGGCTTGAGTATTGTTTTCCGGGCCTGAAAGGAGACCAGACTAGTCTTTAGAAGCGTCTAGTCGGGTTTTGAGAAGTTCTTTACAATGGACTTTAATATTTCAGGTGGGGGTGGGATGAGGACCTCCAGCGAGATTAGTTTGTGATCTGATCTCACCAGTGAGGGGTATACTTCGGTGTTGAACATTGTGCTCCCATGTTCGTGATGATGAGATCAAGTATGTTATCTCCTCTTGTGGGGATGGTGACTAGTTGTTCCATGGCATTTGAGTTTATGAATTCCAGGAACTTTTGGGCTAGGGTGTTTGGGCTTGAGTAGTGTTCCCAGTCTATATTAGGGTAATTGAAGTCACCTAGTATGATGGTGTTTGGTGATACATTTATCCCTCTAGTGTTTTCAGGAAGGCCATGTGAGTTTCCTGAGTTTGTGAGGGTGGCCTGTAACATGCTACAATTTGCAGAGCAGTCTTGCCTATGGTTAATTGCACCTGGATGGTCTCCGATGCATCGTGCGTTGCCACCAGTCTTGAGGTGTGGGTGTCCTTGATGAATATGGATACCTCCTTTTGGTATTGTCCGGATTTTGGGGCGGAACGCATGATATGAGGTAAAACCTGATAGCGCTGGGGTGCTCTCAGGAGCCTTGAACCAGGTTTCTGTCACAGCACAGACATCGATGTTCTCCATACTGAGAAGGGCCTCGAAAAGGCATTTTGAGATTTAGACTTCTGGCATTGAGCAGCATTACCCTTAGTTTTTTCCTTTTTGTGTTCTAGGGTGGTAGGTTTAGAATTTGAGCCTTGCCTAAAAAGGCATTATGGGGTGGCAAGAGCCTTTGCCAATATCCGAATCCCAGGGTGACAGGTGCAAGCCTGGCTTGTCCAGCATGTCATCCCAGGCAGACAGATACTGGATCCCCTTTGAATGACACCAGTGTTTAAGCCAATTGTTAAAGCTGATCATCTTATCTCTGTATTGTGGCATCATTCTTGGTGAAGGTAGGATACTGCTCAAGGTCAGGGTCATACCTGCCTGGGCTACATAATCAGAGAGCTCCTCAATGTCTCTTTTCATGTAGTCCATCAGGTCGTTTACACCAGCGTGGACAATGACTGAGTCATATTTGTACCTGCTGTTGAGAGACCTGAGTGCTTGCGTTATGTGGCGGATTCTAGCGCCCGACAGGCAGCTTACTGTGACCTTCTCCTTACTCAGTCTGGTGAGCGGGACATCAGTGTGTCTGACTATGGAGTCACCAATGACTAGTGTGTCTGGCATTGTGTTTGGCCTTAAGGGCTGTGACTGTTTGACACTCTGACTGTGAGGTCTATGTGTTGCGGGTGTTGTGTTCTGAGGTGGTGGTTGTTTGGGTGTCTGCTTTGGTGGCCTCTGCTGTTTTGGTAGATTTTTGATCAGAGCCTCCGAGTATGTCTTTGTGTGTTTATGTGTATGATTTGAGGTTGTAATGGTACTATGTGAGACTGGGTCTATAGTGTGTGGTAACCTTCTCCTCCTGACTGGTCTTGCCAGTCCTATGTTGAGAGAGCTCAGCCTCCAGTTTGGCCGTATAGTTGCATCTCGCATGTATTTGTGTTTTGTGGGAGGAGGAAAGGGTTGTGTACATGAGGCAATTGAAACATTGCCTCAATATTCCCAGGTTCACCAGCTGAGCAGGAGAGGACACTAGCAACTGATCCCTCGACATGCTAGAAGGGTAGACGAAAACTTTAAAAAAGATTCCGGGGACGTGGGTGACCGAAATGGGGGTTGCCTTTTGGGGTACTATCTATGACAAGAGTGCCGTATCAAGGTAATAAGTACTGTAGGAGCAAGTGCTAGGTTTAATAGATAGAGAATAGTCTACTTGGAGTCAAGTAGAGTTGATCGTTTAGTTATAGGATACGCTGATTTGATCAGTAGTATAGTTCGAGGAAGGTAGTTTTAAGGGAAAATTTGAAGAGTGGACTTTAGGTGATAGTTTAAACCTGCTTAACCGGCACTGCCCTAGTGTGCAACAGTGGCAGCTCGGCTAAATCGCTCTAAATCGCTTATACCAGGGGCTGGAAAAAGCTAGAAACTGGCCCAAAACGACCAATAAACTACTAGTTACTGGCTGAAACCTCACAAAACTCGACAAAAGGCAGCTCAATGCTTCCCACTCCCACTGGTAAGCAAGGTAGCTTCCCTTCCCCCAAATAAGGCAAGGAAACAGTACACAGGAACTACAACCAAAGCCCAGGAATCAGCAACTCTGAAACTGGACTAAACTAGTAAAGCAGGAAAGCAAGGTAGCTTCCCTTCCCCCAAATAAGGCAAGGAAACAGTACACAGGAACTACAACCAAAGCCCAGGAATCAGCAACTCTGAAACAGGACTAAACTAGTAAAGCAGGAAAAACAAGAGATATTTTTTTCTTTTTTTCTTTTTTACAAAACAGGCAGAAACAGGTACAGCAAACACTTATAAATGCTATGAATCAGCTACTACAGCTTACACAGAAGAATTTGCTACAAATACAGTCAAATAGTAACAAACAAGGATTCCAAGTGCAATATTAAGTTAAATGCAGTAAAAACAGCTTCAATGTAACAGAAAGGCAGAATACAGTTGCTAGGTATTCAGATGTGGAAAGCAACAAAAATATACTTAGTATCAAGAAAAGTCGCTTATTCTGCTCTCTGCAGCCTGGATTACTCTGCTGGCCCACGTGGATTCTGTGCTGAGTAGGTACAAGCTGAAAGTTTTATACCAGGGGGCTGGAAAAGCTAGAAACTGGCCCAAAACGACCAATAAACTACTAGTTACTGGCTGAAACCTCACAAAACTGGACAAAAGGCAGCTCAATGCTTCCCACTCCCACTGGTAAGCAAGGTAGCTTCCCTTCCCCCAAATAAGGCAAGGAAGCAGTACACAGGAACTACAACCAAAGCCCAGGAATCAGCAACTCTGAAACTGGACTAAACTAGTAAAGCAGGAAAGCAAGGTAGCTTCCCTTCCCTCAAATAAGGCAAGGAAACAGTACACAGGAACTACAACCAAAGCCCAGGAATCAGCAACTCTGAAACTGGACTAAACTAGTAAAGCAGGAAAAACAAGAGAGATTTTTTTCTTTTTTTTCTTTTTTTTCACAAAACAGGCAGAAACAGGTACAGCAAACACTTATAAATGCTATGAATCAGCTACTACAGCTTACAGAGAAGAATTTGCTACAAATACAGTCAAATAGTAACAAACAAGGATTCCAAGTGCAATATTAAGTTAAATGCAGTAAAAACAGCTTCAATGAAACAGAAAGGCAGACAAAGTACAGTCGCTAGGTATTCAGATGTGGAAAGCAACAAAAAATATACTTAGTATCAAGAAAAGTCGCTTATTCAGCTCTCTGCAGCCTGGATTACTCTGCTGGCCCACGTGGAGTCTGTGCTGAGTAGGTACAAGCTGAAAGTTTTATACCAGGGGCTGGAAAAGCTAGAAACTGGCCCAAAACGACCAATAAACTACTAGTTACTGGCTGAAACCTCACAAAACTGGACAAAAGGCAGCTCAATGCTTCCCACTCCCACTGGTAAGCAAGGTAGCTTCCCTTCCCCCAAATAAGGCAAGGAAACAGTACACAGGAACTACAACCAAAGCCCAGGAATCAGCAACTCTGAAACTGGACTAAACTAGTAAAGCAGGAAAGCCCAAATAAGGCAAGGAAACAGTACACAGGAACTACAACCAAAGCCCAGGAATCAGCAACTCTGACTAAACTAGTAAAGCAGGAAAAACAAGAGAGATTTTTTTCTTTTTTTTTCTTTTTTTTCACAAAACAGGCAGAAACAGGTACAGCAAACACTTATAAATGAATATAATCTTTCTGAGTAGAACGCACAAAAAATGTGGTAGGGATGTTCTTGAATACATACCGTGTCCACTTAGTATAGGCTTTATTGAATCTGGCCCATCTTTTATGCTTAAGACAATTTCCTTAACTGCCATTAGGAAACTTCTGATAAAAACTCAGGTGTAGGTCTACCAGTGCTCATGTTGTACCTCCCGTATACCTCATGACTTCTGTCCTGCTTATCACCACTCTTACCACTCATTGCATTGTGGAAGGCTGTATACTTGCTATATAGAACAGTGCAGTAGCTTTTCATTTGCACAAAGGAAGATCATCAAGTCCAATAAAAAAATGTCAATTTAAATTTTTTTTTCATCCTTATCTAAGGTTATGGAAAGTATATCAACCCCCAAAAAAATCCTTCAACAGCCAGATGACAGCAACCTTATCTTGGCCTCCCAGCATGTTTTTTTAAGTTACACATGGGCTACAGATATATGTATAAACAGAGCTAAGCTTAGGAGAAGTTAGCCACTCCAGTGGCATACAGGGATAAAGTCTTGACTATGGCCTAGATGATCTGGGTTTGATTAACAGCTTGGACATCTGACTGAGCAACAGGGAGGGAGGGGACGTGCCTATCCTGGTGTGGGAGGTGGTTACACGGGCATTCCCCTTGATGCCTCTGGCAGAGGCTGGGGTTTGTGCAAGGAAGGGCATAGTCTAAGAGGGGATAGGGTGGGAGCAAGTTTGAGCTTCTGTGGAGGCAGAATGAGACATCACACATTCCCATTGCACACCCGTCCCCATGACGCATACCACATCACCAAGGGATGGAGGAAAACTAAGTGGTAGACCTTAAAAAGAACTGCCCTGGCAGATTCAGTACAGCACTAGGACACCCTTAGGAACCATGTCAGCCTTAGTCAAAATTGGTATTAGTTCAGGGGTAGAGGAGGAAACCCAGCAATAGACGTTGAGCACTGTGAGTAGAGAAGTTGTTGATTTGTTTCCTCTTGAGAAATCAATGGTGTATGATATTTTCAATTACCACATCCTTCTATAAACACTAGATTTCGGTAACTGTTCTTGCGTGGCTGTCTGATAGTTCTCCAGGTACCTCAAGGACAGAACCCAACCTATTCAGTATGAAGAAGTGGTATTCCTTTGGCTAGTATTCTGAGGTTCTCTGCAGGTCTTATTCCTTGTCCCACTCTTATTTACTCTGTTTGTTAATCAAATGATGGAGCACTGGGATAGTGCTAGGTTAGTAGCATAAGCTCTGCTCCATGTAGAGCTATTTTAGTAGTGTGAGCTATTTTCTGCTCCATGTAGCACTAGTTTAGTAGTGTGAGCTACTCTCTGCTCCATGTAGAGCTACGTTAGTAGCGTGAGCTATTCTCTGCTCCATGTAGCGCTACGTTAGTAGCGTGAGCTATTCTCTGCTCCATGTAGTGCTACGTTAGTAGCGTGAGCTACTCTATGCTCCATGTTAGTAGCGTGAGCTATTCTCTGCTCCATGTAGTGAGCTATTCTCTGCTCCATGTAAGTAGCGTGAGCTACTCTATGCTCCATGTAGAGCTACATTAGTAGCGTGAGCTATTCTCTGCTCCATGTAGCACTACGTTAGTAGCGTGAGCTATTCTCTGCTCCATGTAGTGCTAGGTTAGTAGCGTGAGCTATTCTCTGCTCCGCGTAGCGCTAGGTTAGTAGCATAAGCTATTCTCTGCTCCATTCACCAATGACATTACCAGGATACTTCAGCATAGCTTCAGCTATGTTGGACTATTCCACAACACAAACAAAAGTTAAATATATGCCTTTGCGACCAAAGAGACAGTACAAAATAGTAAGTCTCTCATTGAGGTAGTTGCATCCACAAAACTCATTATTCACAATCAACTTTAATCTGACCAGCACATTAAATTAGCTTTATTTCATGCAACCAAAAATGACAAGGGCCAAAATGCTTAGGTTGCATTTTGACTTTTAACTGGAAGAAGGTTACTTCTCCACATTCTAATGTATGCATCAGATATCCTTACATATATATAGCCCTCCCCTTGTCTCAGGATCGAGTAGTCCAAGTAACTAAGTTTTCTTACGGTCAGTAATCCTGAATACCACACTATACATTCTTCAGATGTCGCAGATGGCTGGACCGTAAGTAACTCCTAAACATTATGCGGGCGGCGCAGTGGTGCAGAGGTTAATGCTGTCGCCTCACAGCAAGAGGTTCTCGGTGCCTTCTGTGAGAGTTTGCATGTCCCACATTCTAAAGACATGCATCTGGCCATTTCTCCCCAGGCCTCCACTGAAAACAGGTTCTGTGGAACCTAGTCGGACTTTCCCGGTCAACAAATGTTAAATAAATTAAATAAAAAAAAAAAAATTATGTACTTCAGATTCGGCATAAACTGCTCTGCTCCTGCAGACCCTTTCCCGTTATCTCTCGCTCTGTCTCTCACTCACACTCTCTTACTCCTTCTTTTCTTCTTCTCTTATTTTTCTCACTCTTTCTCTTTTTTCTCTCTCTCGTATGCTCCCTCTCTCTCTGTGTCTCTCTTTATCTTTTATTTTCTCTCTCTTTCTGTACTGTCCTGGAGTGCTACATCGCTCCCCACAATTTTAGTTCATGTAATGTTTTGCAGACTGTTGTCAGCCAGAATAGACTCTGTAAGGCCTCTTTCTGTCTACCTTTGGTAGGCTGTGTAACAGATTCCCTACATCAGCCTAGTAAATAGCAATCACAACCCCATTTAAACATGAACTGCAACTCAATTTCTGTTTTCGCTACATTTGCATTTCTAGTGTTACATGATCAATAAATATTCTCCTCATAAAGGAATTCCCTGAGCCAGTCTCTGAAACCTAGCAGTGAATACTACACAACTCAGCATCATTTCTTGTATATTAATAGTCTTCATCCTAAGAATTTCCTTGCCTACTGTCCCATTTCACTTGCTCAGTACCTGATATCTCTACTTACACCTGCCTTTTCTTCTGATTTCTCTCAACTCCCAGTTGTCACTGAACAAAACTTACCTTTGCATCATTCTTGAACAAAGTCTGTCTTTCAAACCACTAAACATGTAAGGTATTAAACTAGCGAAAAGTAACCTGTAAAATAGCAGGTGTCAAGAAAATTGAGTGCTCCAAATGCCTTTATCCCATGATTGAAATAAGGGCTCCGCATAATAACACTGGACTCTTCCACCAATACCTCCATGTTACAGAAGACTGAAAACAAAATGTTCAGGTTTATTCATCTTGTCCCGAATAATAACCATCATTGCACCTCAGTTCAAAAACTCAGTTGGCTCCCCATTTCTGCCAGAACCTCCTTCCTGCCGAACCTCCTAACCTTTAATCTTCTGCTCAAATTATACCCCCCCTCAGTTGCGAGCTTCAGGGTCTGTGATGCTATTCATTTCCAAAGACCGCCCTTTCAACTAGCAATTCGATCATATGCTTTTTCCAGAAGTGTCTCTAAACTCTGGATTTCAATTCATGACAATGTCGGATGGTTATATGGCCTTCCTAAGTTCAGGAAACAGTTCAAAAATCATTTTCAAGAACAATCTAAGTGTGTCTGTTTTATGGACAATGGTTGATGACCCCTGCATTATACAGCCTCCAGGAGGCATGCACTTTAAAAATCCTCGAGGTCACTTTAACATTTTGTAAATAAATTATGCATAGATTTGTACCTATTTATGTTGTACAATGTAATTGTTTTCATGCAACTCCTTATAACCCTGAGTGCAGTTTGAGTTCTTACCTACATCATTTACTGCCTCTGTTGCCTGAATATCCTCAGGCTAATAATCCCATACAATTTGTACTCTATACCCAAGTACTGCTTAAAATCATTGACTTGATTGTATTTTACTATTTCTGTTATCTAATGTTATTTTGTTATGATAACTTTATCTTATTTTGTTATTTTTGTAATTAACTTCATTGTTTAAGTCTTTCTTATTTATAGTAAGCACATTCTTATTTCGTAAATGTATAATTTCATATAATTGTCTTTGCTATGTGGCCTGGGATATGACTGAAGAGGATCTGTGGGTTTTATTAGCTACTCCTCCTTTTAGTCACTCCTCCTTATAGTGGAAAAGTGAAAAAATAGATTAATATTCTCCCTGTATTTTAAAACTTTAAAGGTTTAATCACTCAGCAGCCATTTAGCAGATCTGAAGAAGCAGGTGCGAAAGTGTTGTCATAAGTTTTTAAAAAGGACCCCCCAAATTAATACTTTATTTTAACTTTTAACTCGTAGGGATTCTTTTTAACTTACAGGGATTCTCTTCAGCAAATTGACTCTCCCATGTTAAATATAATGCTAAGGGGGGAGAATGTTAGCATACTTTAAGATGTTTAAAGTAAAAAATTTGAAATAAAAATAAATCTATTAAACAATGTATCAAGATGCAACTGTAAAAGTAAAAAGAAAGGGTATAATATGATTGTTTTCTTATGTTGATGTATTATGGGCGGGGTATAATGTAAGATAACCACAGGGACTTACAGTGCCTCATACTGACCCACCCCTGAAGGCAGTCACCACCCCACAACACGCCACTAACATATAAAAAGAGCACAAATTATAAACCAGTTTAAACAAAGCTCATCTGCCTTGATGAATAAATAAAGATTTTGCTGAAAAATAGACCATTGGTGTATCGTCTTTTGGATTCAGACTAGAGAATCCCATAGAGGATCTTCATTAGAATCTTTGGAACGTCCGCAGTACTTTTACTGGGAGTTGCTCGAGTTTTGTCCGCTATCTTCTCCCTTAGACAGATAGTCAAATGGAAAACAATGGTTGGGTTTATATATATATATATATATATATATATATATATATATATATATATATATTCATTTGATCGACAAGCATTTGCCCCCTTCCCCAATGTTGTGTGACCCTGGAGTTGATATATATAGTTAGGGGGGTATGGGGGGCACAGCCCCCCACATTGGGGAGTGTGGGGGATGAAGCCCCCCACCTAAAATGCTTGTCGATCAAATGAACTGTCGACCAAATAAACAGTCGATCATATGAACTGTCGACCAAGTCATATAGACCCATATATATATGTGTATGTGTGTGTGTGTGTGTGTGTGTGTGTGTGTGTGCGCGTGTGTGTGTGTGTGTGTGTATATATATATATATATATGTATATATATATATATATATATATATATATATATATATATATATATATATACACGTGTGTGTGAACATATACATATAGACACACACAGACACATATATAAACAGAAAAGCAGAAAACAGTAAACTTTATTGACATTTAGACCGCGCAGAAACAAAAATGCACATCTGAACAAAATTACTTTTCTCCAAGCTCATATACACATAAACAAGCACATATACAACATGTACTCAAATAAATGCACAAAAACACAACAACAACATATAAGTCCAAGCCAACCGAAGGCACAGAAAGTTTCATCAGCCATGCAGGGTTCATTCATGGTCACAGTGACTGCATCTGACCACTCACTCCATACTGCCACTTCAGCACCCACAACATCCAAAAGTCCCAGTCAGGCTCCTTCCAACCAACAGAACCTCAAACTCCAGATTTGAACAGTCTGACATAGTCAGCTCTTCCACTACCTGCATCCATCACCACTGTCACCACCAGAAGGCCCAAGCAGCCTCAGCCAGTTCAGCGATTTCTCCCACGATCTCCACAATCTCCTCCATCCACGCTGCCAATCTCCCACTTCCAGCACCAGCAACATCCTCAGCACCAGTCCAGTTCTACTGACCAACAATATCCAATCCGATTCATTCAGCAGACAAAAACCAACTGCATCCAGCCACCCGAATGGCCGTAACCAGCACAAATCTCCAAACGGAAGCAATTTGACGATCCAACAGACCATGGCTGCAGACAAACCGCAGAACCAATGACTTCAGAACGGACTTCCCAGATGGACAAAATCGGAACAAAATCCATAGATTTTAACATAATAACATAACATTACATTTAATTTTACCATAAAAACACAAAATACATATCTGGAGCCGGAGAGGCCACTGCCTCATGAGGCACCACCATCTTGCTCATTAGTGTAGTTGTGTGAAGATATAGATAGGAAATACTCTTTTCAGTTTAATTGCAATTTATCTACAGTGAAATGTAAAATCAAAGTTCACTTCCAACTTAAATAGAAGATACTCACACATTCATTTAACACATTTCTGGTCAACTTACTGCTCAGTTCAGTGTCTTCCAGTCCAGTTTTAAAGTTTCTCAATACAGCACAACATTCCTTGCAATTTAAAGACTTTGTGCTGCAGGTCATACAAAACTGCCTTGCAATTGCCAGATACATCTACAGATGGCTCATGGGATCCTCATACTTACAGAGTCAGTTCATGAGGCTGTCAGTGATTCTTTGGGATCTTCCACAGCTTCACATCTTCTGCTGGTCTTGGCCCACGTAGATGCTACACTCTAGGCCCAAAACTCCCCTTCTATAAGAAGCAGACATTTCTGATCACTGTGGCTTCAGGCCCTACTTTTAACAAGAACTTTTTCTTTTGTTTACTCATAAATATTTTTCTTGTAAACAATTTAATGATTAATACATTATAATAATATAACAAATGCAATTATTAACCAAAAAAGCAAACTATATACAATATGTAAAAGGCCTGAAACGGAGTTAAATATCACATTCCTAGATAAACAAATAAAGGAAAAATATATGAACAACTTTAATTTCTCATTGAAAAGAGCCAGAATCTAGCTGGAAAATGTAAACCAGAGATATCACTTTCTTCCAAGGATTGTTGACAAATAATTTTGGATGGATCCTATGTTCTTTAACTTTGGTTTCCATATGAGACGTTTCTTTTATAAAATATAAAAAGTCTTCAAAAAGTGAGGCATCAGTGGATTTCCATTTTCTACTTATGCTTTTCCTTCCAACTGCAAGAAAGTCCGATATAGAAAAAGACTGAGCGTATTCAAAGCAAGATATTAACTGATTTATCACAGGATTTTACTGTCATAATATACCGACCATACAAGCTACTATCAAGTTATAATCACAACTCATAGTTTATATACAGCACTTTTATGCATGGAAGCTAATTCCACCTAATACGCAACTTCTCAGCGCTTCTGTGGATCACTAGTGATATCTGCATTGCTTACTGTACTTATTTCCTTGTTTCACTTGAAAGAAAGTTACTGTTTGTCGTTTTTGCATTTAGTTACTTGTAACACATTGCACTCAAGTTACCTGGCACTTGCTCACTAAAGCAATTATATAAGTCAGCACTAAAAATTAAAAGCACTACACCCTCACTCCCCACTGGCCCTTGTTTTTAATTAAGGATTTCCCAATATTATTCTAGCATGTCCAAAGGTCAGTTGTCAATCTCCTCTCCGGTCCAGCTGGTGAATCTGGGAATCTTGAGGCAATGTTATAACTGCCTCATGTACACAGACAACCCTCTCCTCCTCCCACATAACACAAATACTTGCGAGAGATGCAGCTATTTAGCCAAACTGGAGGCTGAGCTCTCTCAACTCAGGACTGGCAAGACCAGACAGGAGGAGAAGGCAACTACACACACCACAAAACCAGCCTCACATAATGCTACCACTCCACTGAATCAAACACATAAACACACAAAGACATACTCGAGGCTCTGAGTAAAAATTTACCTAAACAGCAGAGGCCTCCAAAGCAGACACCCAAACAACTGCTACCTCAAGACACCCCACAAGCAACACATAAACCACAAAAGCAGTGTGCAAAGCAGTCACAGCCCTTAAGGCCAAATACAACACCAAACATACTTGTCATAGGTGACTCCATAGTCAGACACACTGACGTCCCACTCACCAGGCTGAACAAGGAGAGGGTAACAGTAAGCTGCCTATCGGGCGCTAGAATCCGCCACATAACACAAGCACTCGGGTCACTCCATGACAAGTACAAATATGACACAGTCATTGTCCATGCTGGTGTGAACGACCTGAGACGTACCTCCCTGGACTACATGAAAAGAGACATAGAGGAGCTCTCTGATTATGTAGCCCAGGCAGGTATGACCCTAACCCTGAGCAGTATCCTTCCTTCACCAAGAATGATGCCACAATATAGAGACAAGATGATCAGCTTTAACAATTGGCTTAATGTCTGGTGTCATTCAAAGGGGATCCAGTGTCTGTCTGCCTGGGATGACATGCTTGACAAGCCACGCTGCTTCACAAGGGACGGCTTGCACCTGTCACCCCTGGGATTCCGGATATTGGCTAAGGCTCTTGCCACCCCCATAGTGCCTTTTTTAGGCAAGGCTCAAATTCTAAACCTACCACCCTAGAAAACAAAATGGGAAGAAACTGAGGGTAATGCTGCTCAATGCCAGAAGTCTAAATCTCAAAATGCACTTTTCGAGGCCCTTCTCAGTATGGGAGAACATCGATGTCTGTGCTGTAACTGAAACCTGGTTCAAGGCTCCTGAGAGCACCCCGGCACTATTAGGTTTTACCTCATATCATGCGTTCCGGCCCCAAAACCCGGACCACACCACAAAAGGAGGGGTGTATCCATATTCATAAAGGATACTCACACCTCCAGGTTGGTGGCAACGCAAGCTTCGGAAACCATCCAGGTGCAACTAACCATAGGCAAAAC
The DNA here is from genome assembly GCF_019279795.1 of Protopterus annectens. Classification (NCBI taxonomy): domain Eukaryota; kingdom Metazoa; phylum Chordata; order Ceratodontiformes; family Protopteridae; genus Protopterus; species Protopterus annectens. The sequence goes on along the minus strand of NC_056732.1, from coordinate 45,824,525 downwards.
TGCTCTACAAATTGTAGCATGCTACAGGCCACCCTCTCAAACTCAGGAACCCCACACAGCCTTCCTGAAGACACTGGAGGGTATAAATGTATCTCCAAACACCATCATATTGGGTGACTTCAACTACCGAATATAGACTGGGAACATTACTCAAGCCCTAACTTTCTAGCCCAACGGTTCCTGGAGTTCATAAATTCAAATGCCATGGAACAGCTAGTCACTGTTCCCACGAGAGGAGAAAATATACTAGATCTCATTGTCACAAACATGGGGACAAAATGCTCCACACGAAAGTATATTCCTCATTGGTGAGATCTGATCATAAACTAATCTCACTGGAAATCCACATCCCGCCCCCCCCCCAAGCAAAAAAACCATAGTGAACAGCTTCTCTAAAGCAAACTTCACACTACTCAAGACTGGTGTGGTATCCTTCAAGGCCCCTGAGCCAGAGGAAACCACAACCCAAGCTGCGGAAGCCCTTACAAATGCCTTCTATGAACACCTCCAGGACTGCATGGATCAGGCAATCCCAAATAAAACCAAGACTCTTTCCACAAAGGGCAAACGTCCAGTCTGGTGGACCCCAGCCATTAACAAACTTTACAATAAGAGGAGAAAGCTATTACATGATAGAACAAAATCCATAAAAGGGAAGTCACCCCTGATCATTATTAGTAAAAAATATGAGCACTCATAAAATCAACTAAGGCCAATTTTGAGAGAAAAATTGCCATGGATTCAAAGGACAATCATAAGGCCTTTTCAGCTATGTTAGGAACCTGGGTGGAAACACCCAGATATGCTCAGAATTAGTCCAAAATGATACAAAATCACTGAACCCACAGACATTGCCAACATACTGGCAGACAGGTTCAGTGCAAACTTCACCCTCTCCCCCTAAAGGAGAGATAACTATCCCAGCCGAGTGTAGCCTCCCGGACATCTCAAATGCGCAGGTGAAAGCTGCTCTCTCTAAAGCTAAAAACACAGCATCAATGGGACCGGATGGTGTCCCCGGCTGTGTGCTACACGAGCTAAATGAGGAATTAAACCCGCACATAAGGCAGCTGTTTAATCTCAGCCTTACCACAGGATACGTGCCCAAGGAGTGGCGTCGGCAACTGTGGTCCCACTCCACAAAGGCGGTGCCTCACGGACCCTGGTAATTACCGCCCCATAAGCTTAACAAGTCTAGTCTGCAAAGCTATGGAGAGGATCATAATGGAGCTCATAAACAAAGATATAGGGGACTTGCAGACATTGGACCCGACCCAGTTTGGCTTTGTCAAGGGAAGATCATGCCTTTTGAACTTGGTTGACTTCTTGAAACAGTCACCAAGGCCATTGATGAGGAAAGGCAGTCCATACAGCCTACCTTGACCTTGCAAAGGCTTTCGACACAATACCCCACTCGGGTATTGTAGAAAAACTTACCAGCTTAAATGTAAACCCATATGTCACAAGATGGGTTGCAAACTGGCTTAAGGACAGAACCCACAGGGTTAGAGTTGCTGGCGCTGTGTCAGACTCCAAGCCGGTCACAAGTGGTGTCCCACAGGGCTCGGTCCTTGGCCCCTATTGTTTGGCATCTACTTCTCAGAAGTACAGGCCAACATGGGAGGACTTTGGCTGACAAAGTTTGCAGGCGACTGCAAACTGGGCCATAGTGGAAAGTGCATCGGACACGGATATCCTTCAGAAGGGACTCACGGAAACAGATAGCTGGTGCCAGAGCCATGGCCTGAAGTAACGCCAAAAATGTATAGCCATACCCTTCGGAAAAACAAGGTAACCCCAAGCTACCATATAGGTGGCAATCCACTAAGCACAGAAGAGGTTATCAGGGACCTGGGGACCCAGGTTGACAGTGGCCTTTCTTTTGACACTCACATTGCTAAAGTGGTTAGAAAGACCTTCTACA